>NW_013667192.1:119253-147238 GCF_000517525.1 Limulus polyphemus
GACAACGTGACGGTAATGTAATGTGTGTGTAGATTGTGAGTAATTGAACTGTAGTCAGAAGTATTGTTGACGTTCGTTGATTTAGCGTTTGTTATAGAGCGACTGTTGAAAATAGGTGGATCGTAGGGTTGTGTTCGGAAGGAGTAAACCGGTTTTATTGGGTGAGGACTTGTGTCACTGAATTTTCGTCGAAACGAAGTTACGGAAAATCAATTAACAAACGGAGACGTAACAATATATATGATTCAATATAATGATTATGTTCAATATGATAACATATTCGGAAAATAATATTCTGTATATAAAAATTGCTCTTATGTTGTGACTTTAACTAAAATACAATTTTAAAAACTAAAATGAGCTATTTGGAGATAACAAGTACCTGACAAGGACACGAGAGATGGTTTATTTGTTTTGAAGAGCAAAGCCACATTCAGCTATCTGCTTTATCCACTGTGTGGAATTGAGCCCTGGATTTTATCATTGTAAGTTAATAAACCTCCTAATGATCCATCGGGGGATATGAGAGATGGAACAAAGATGTTCTCATAGTATTATAGCAATAAGATTTATTTATTTATTTATGAAAATGTGAATATCCGGGAGGAAAGATGATGTAGAGGCCTAATCTATTCTTTGATTTCCTACTTTCTGTGCAGCAAACTAGTGTTATGACAGCGGAAGTCACGTGACGCTGCTGGCGAGTTGGCACTGGTGACGTGCATGATGAGTTTCTCAAATGATCGGGGAAGTCCGAGTGTGTTCGAGATGCCCTCTTCGTTAGTATATAAGCCTGGCAGTGAAAGCCAGCGGGAGAATAGTTAAATGAAGAGAGAGCAGTAGTTACTTTGAGTTCCGCGTAATTTATGATTCTGTTAATTTCGAGCTAGTGAGCCATAAAGTGTGTGTTTTGCACTCTTGAGAGCAAAGATATCAAGATTGTAACTCACTGTGATTTATTGCATGTATTATAAAAGTTGTTAAATTTAAAGTGACGAAAAACATACTGATTGTGGAACTTCTGTGTACTAAAAAGTTGTATCGATGAAGAATAAACTGGTTTAATCAAGAAAGGACTTGTATCTCTGAAGATCCCCAGAAATAATTTCTACTGGAAACAAACAAACAAACAAGCAGATAGGTAACACTAGTTTTACTCAACGCTGCTTAGAAAAGTGTGGCAAATAATTAAAGTAAGCCTCATATAGTGGTGGAATGTAAGCGGTTTGTTTGGTTTTTTATGTATAGTCCTTTACTCACCACTAATAACCCGAAATTCTTTAGGTGTTTAACAGCAGAATTTTAGGTTATTAGTGGCGAGTAAAGGACTATACATCAAAACCAAATAAAACAGCAACAATACATTTATCCTGTACCAGCTACAACAACCATCTTCCATCACCCAGTTTTTAAAAATTACAAAGAGTCCTGCATTGTTTATATACTTACATTCAACCTAAATGATATAAGTTGTTTTTAGGAATCTAAAATGAACTTCCACATCATTATATTTACCATTACAAAGTTAGTTGTTCTTTGGTACCAATTAAGGATGCTTACTTCACTTATAAAAACTTTGCAATGCAATATCATAAATATTTATTTTAATTTCACACAATTTTCTACCAAATAATTACATACCCAGGAATATTTACTTTTATCGTTTGTTTGTTATTAAGTGCAAAACTACACAATGGGCTATCTGTGCTATGCCCACCATGAGTATTGAAACCTCGATTTTATTGGTGTGAGTTCTCAGACTTATCACTGAACCAAGGGAGGCACTTTTGATTTGCTTTATATACTTTGACAATGCTACACAAGAGCTATTTACACAAGTTCATCCAATTTTAAGTTGACAGACTAAACTAAGGGAAGGCAGCTAGTCAACAGCATCTATAGCCAAATCTTGGGCTACTCTAATTCAATAGTGGGATTTTTCAACTGCTACTCTTATAATGCAGTCATTGCCCAATTTGCAGAGCACAAGTTTTTTTCTTCTTGTAAGGAGATGTGAATCACACTTCAACAACTAAATAATATAAAAATCAGTTGGAGAAGCTACATCTATCAGTATGTTATGTTTCAGTCTTCATATTAGTTTCTTCAAAAATGAGGCTCAGAAAACACACATAAACAATGGATATTTCATCACAGTTTTCTTACTTTAGACGAAGCATCACATGCTCCCGATACAAATGTCCTCACGTCTGGGGACAATGAGAGAGACATCACATCTCCAGTATGTCCAGTAAATAAAGTACACTGTTGGCCTGTTTCTATGTCCCATAATGCACTGAAAAAAATATGGACAAAACATAAGTTGGATGCATATTTTTTATTATAAAACTACTTATAATTACATGTCGAAATTCAAAATTTTACTACCTTCATTGTATTATATTAGAAAAAAACAGCAATTTAGTAACTTTACAATTGTGAATAGATGTATAAAAAATAACTTTACCATTACAGAGCTACAGAGAAACATACTGATTGTGGAACTTCTGTGTACTAAAAAGTTGTATCAAGGAAGAATAAACTGGTTTAATTTTGGAACAGATATATATATATATATATATGTCTGTTATATTTTAATATTAGAGAATGACAAAGGTCAATGCAGCTCTCAAAGTTAATGAATTTGTAATGAATTATATTGGTTAAAAATTGCGTACAAGTGAATTAAGGATTTTTAAAGTATAATAACTTGAAATAATATTTTACAATTTTTTTGAATAGATTAATGATTTAAGTCAGTTTTACTCTCGGAGTTTCAGGCAGTTTTATATTAATTACTTGTTTTATGCATACAAAAATAATAACTTGATAACACTGCAAGCATTGTTGTGATTATTCAACAAACATATTGTCTTTTTAGATACAATATCGCGCCTCAACCAATGAGAAATGTGAGAATTTGGAAATACATTTTCAGTTTAGGAAAATGTTAACTTCGGGTACAACATCTTACCTCTACTCACAAAAACCTAGAATCCCACATTGATCCAGTGGAAGGCCAGTGAGAAGATGACCCTCCTTCAGAAAGGGCCCAAATGAAAATCAAGGGGTGAGAGAAGGAATTAAAAACAATGCACCCGTGGGAGATTGCACCACTTCTGAGCCAGGTATACTCTTTGCCGTTAGTAAGGTGTCGCCAAAAAGAGTGGAAACATGGAGGGACCAAAAATTACATCAATAATGAGACCCCTGATGTAGAGTGGCTAGGGCACAACAGACCATAAATGGGAGTTCAACCTCAACTGAAACCAGGTGGCATCTGGAAGTGTACATCAGATCCACAGTAGGAAGAGGGTCATCTACCTTCCACCTCAGAAATAGGTACCAGAAGGGAAGAGAAGCTTCTGTACCAAGAACACACCTCCATATGCACGCACCTCCAACATAAACAACACCAGATCCACTGAGAAATGACATCCAGCATATGGTAGAAAATTGGGGATCCCAGGTAGATGTTCTCCAGTCCAAAACCTGACAGCATTGGAAATCTGGGTACCCAGCCTTACACATGCAGGAATTCATGTGTCTTGTCCAGCTACAACCAACACCAGATACACCAGGAACCAACATCCAGTAGATGGTAGGAAGAGGGACTACTATTTGGGGTTGCACCTCCAGTCCAAAACATGGTGACATTGGGAATTTATCATCCAGTCTGCATTAGGAGAAGAGTACCATCCAAACACATGTGAGGACTTATGTAGCTGGTCTGGCTACAAACAACACCCAGTATTTGGGAATTGACAGCCTGCAGACTGTAGGAAGGATGGTTCCTTAACCAGATGAGCAAATTGCAATATACAGCAGAGCACTACATCCAACACCTGGCAGCATCTGGAATTATACATCAGATCTGCAGTAGGATGGGTGTCACACTATCTACACCAGCAGAATGCTAGTGCCCTACTCTTAACTGACGGGCATCATGCACACTCAGGAGGACAAGCCCCTATAGTCCACCACTCCAAAAGCTAGGAACTGGTGAGTGGCAAGGACTCCCATACTGCAATAGAAGGAGTTGTAAATCAGGTTCGTGGCAGGAGGAGCCTCAATGTCACAGTCATTCAACATGGCTATGATCACATATTGTACACTGCAGATTTAAGACTAAGTATACCTGCTGAGGCAATACTTGCCAGAGAGCGGGATCCAAATATGTGATAAAGGCCCCTGCAAAGAAAAAGAATGTAATACTTACCACCCACAGATAAATAGATGCCCCCCAAGGGAAGATCGATATGTACAGTTAGGAACATGATAAGGTGACAGATCTGACGGTAAAAAAACATGAAAAAGGCAACAATCATCAGGAGAAAGAGAATATAAACGCCAGGCGAATTACTGGCAAATTCAACCTGGATACTAAAGGTCCAATGGAGGATGGAGGAAAACATGAAGGACCACATAGAGGTGATAATCCAGAAAGGAAGCAAGGCAGGGAGGGCAGGGAAAAAACGGAAGGAAAGAAACAGCATAGATAAGACTGGCCACTGGAAAACACAAGCAAAGTGGGGAACTGAAAAGTAGAAGCTAAAGTCATCCTGTAGCCCACAACAGAGGAAACTGAAAATATCCGCTCACAAAGTCAAGTCAAAAAGTACAGTATGAGAGGAACCATGGGATGGGAAGGACTATAACCCCATATGTAGGTGAGCTGCCATGGAGGAAGAAAGAACAGGATGGAAATCAAAGAAAGTTACATATGAAAATTCAGTTCTTCAGGTGAGAGACCAGACAAATATGGAGTGCTGGTACAGATGGATGATGCACGCCAGAGTGTGGCTGATGGAGAAGTGTCAGAGATAAAGGTGCAGCAGTGGAAATCACGTGTGATCTGGCCTATACGTAACCAGCAGCAGAACACTTCACATAGTGGTCTGAAGTATGGCAAGGACATGTGAGATGTGGTGAATAGGAGAATATGAATATAGGTACCAACTCAACCAATCCTGACTGAGAGCATTAACTGCTCCTGCCAGAGGAAGAGGAAAAGGAGACCAAAAATGGGGAAGTTGTGTAATGAGAAAAGTGGCAAAAGTGTCCAAATCTGGACACCCCATAGAGCACACAAAACTCGAAAAATGAGTAGCTATGAAGACCACGCCGCAGGGAGAATCTTGTTGGGATGTGATAACCAATTTGCAAACAGATTCAGGACACCCAGATTATGGCATGCCAACAAAGTGATGGGATGGTAGTGGGTCCAACACAGAAGATCCAATGTGAGAAAAGAGAGTTCTGTTGAGACTAGTGAACCCTGCCCGATGCTGTACGAGACTACCATAGAAACGTCAGATTGAACCATCATCAACCAGCACCTAAAAGTCTCCAGGAAGTGAAAGAAAGCCTAGCAAACAGCACGAAGTTCCAAGATTGATATGGAAAGAGGACTCGGAAAGGTACCATAGCCCAAAAACCTCCTAACTGTTGAGATAGCCTTATGGAAAAAGAAGCATCTGTAAAAGATGACATTTTGGACAAGGAAGAGGAACCCCATTGGTAGTAGTGTTCTGATCAATCCACCAGACAAAATTGTTCTGTAAGGGAGAGGTATGGCTAAGATTGGCATCTAAGGGATCCCAAATAAGGCTCCATTGGTCTTTCAAAACTCACAGACAATGACACTATAGGGCATGACCAAGAGGAATGAGGGCTTCAAGAAAAGCCCGTGTCCCCAAAAGTGAGAGAACCTTTCATGCAGTAGAAGAGCATGAAATACTGTATATGAAACATTCCATAGCTCGCAAATAAAGTGGAGCAGGTAGGGCATGAAGGAGAAGAGAGTTGTTAAACACCCTGAGATGAACTAAAAATTGTGTGAGTGTGAGGAAAAATTGCCCCACTGTGACACACCAACACATTATAACAGTTTCCAGGAGAAGAAACTGAGGATGTAGGACTGAGTCATTTTGTGAGGAGGCAAGAAGGAGCCATACATCCATACAATGGTGGAAACAAAGGCCCATGGAATGAATCAGGTGGGCAAAAAACGGGAACCCGAGGGGGGGCAAGGAAATGGGAATGTGAGACAACAAGGGAGATGAATGGAAGTGGTGGCCTGAACTTACTGAAACGACGTTTAGAACCCATGGATCAACCACCAAGGACCTCCAAACACGGGCAAAGTGAAGGAGTCTGGCTCCCACCAACCCTGACCCGAGAAAGGTGGACAGACTGAGGCAAATACGGGAAAAGGTGATCAAATATCAAGGTCTGATCCCTACTAAGGAGAAACGACACCAATGCCGTGAGTCCAAACAAGGTAAGTTGGAATGGAGATAATCAAAAGCTTGATGATCCACACTATGTGTCATACCAACACCTGAACGCAAATGCTCCTCAAAATGGCTCACATGAACCCTAATATCCAGGGAAGGGGGAAACACTAAAATAATGAATCATGAGAAGAGCAGGGATGGAACATTGGAATGGGAAATAAGGAAAAAACATAATATACCTGAAGAATCAAACCTACGAAAGGGAAAAGAGGTCTGGGCAAGTCCCCCAAAACTACATGTGACTGAGAGGGCATATTTAGGAGGGCGAAAAGTTGTCCAAATCCAAAACTTCACGAACACTGAAAACTCTGATACGACAATCATCAGTATGTTCTTTAGTTGCATGAAATTAGTCAACTTCCGACGGACCAGAACCGTCACTTTACGGGCCGAGAATGGTGGTTCTGACCATTTCGACGTGGTTGGTAATTCCGCTGCAGCACTTGTAGTCGTTACCACCTGAAACTACGAGTGCATAACTCACGAGATTGAAAGAGGATAGAAGATCAATGAAATAATTTGTAATTCTCCTCAAACGAGAGTGAAAACAGTAAAGAACAATGTAGTTAAAGAAGAAAAATTAAGAAAGTAAAAACGTGTGGATAAGTGAATCAAACCGCGAGCGAAAACACGTCCTTCAATATAACTGCCAATCGAGAAGTGATTAACATATGCAAGATTAAACAGGGCGCTAGTTACGATAGGGTAGTGTCGCACTCCTTTTGGTGGAGGGTTACTTCATAGTTATTTGGATGTCAGTATGCATAAGTAAGTGGGAGTATCAAAGCTAGTGGCGAGCGAACATTTGCGCCAATAGAGGGCAATATAAGTCGAGAAAACATTTTGTGAGGTTAGATATCGTATCGGAAGATTACTTTGAAATAATAACATTTTATTGAATCCAACAACCAGCAAGATAATAAAACTATTTTAAATTCTTTATTATTATTAGGCACTTTCCCACAATGAAATTTGTAACTTAACAACTAAAAAATAGATTAAATATAGCAAAAAAGAATCAGAATTTTCACACAGTTATTTTGTAGCATTTATTTGAAGTTTAGCACAAAGCTACATAATGGGCTACCTGTGCTCTGCCCAACACGGGTATCGAAACCCGATTTCTAGCGTTGTAAGTCCGCAGACATAGCGCTGTGCTACTGGGGGGGAGGGGGCATATTTTGTAGCAAAATCTGAAAAGGTTAGCTACGATTTTATTTACACCAAAACATATAGACTGTAACACAAAACTGCTCTCGTGAATCATACTTGTTCTCAGAGTTTATACACTGTACTTTAAACCTGATCTTGTATTTGCCATATTAATTACATTAGGTGTAGAGATGTCAGATTATACCTCTTGAATGTGTTAATTAAATCGTATAATAAGTACAACAGATGTGATCATCGGTTGAATTTGTTATTATTGTAATTAATGCAGATTCTTAAAGTTGTTATGTACTTAATGTAACAAACATGCCAAATGATGTTTCCAGTGCTTTTACTAAGTGTAACTAACAAACCAGATCATCCACGGAGCCACTTACTTAGTACACAAAATGTATTAGAGCATATCACTTAAATTTGTTTCTCAGTTTAAACAACAAAGCATAACATCTTTCTAAAATTCATATTTTGTGCAAGCACAACATGTTCTAGAACCTGTTATCTAGTGTAACCTAACTACCAGGTTCCGTTTCCTTGTAATGGTCTAAATTGAACACACCTCTACAACCAGGGTTCAACAACAAAAACAATTTATTCACGATAACAACACTTAGAAATAAATTCAACACTTATCGAAACACAGTTAATAAATAAGTGCCTGACCAGGACTTCACACCAATATTAATAAATAATCTGTAATAAATATTAATAAATCAATAATAATGGAATCATGAAAATATAAACATGAAGAAAAACCTAATTTCAAAAAACATAAACAGCAAATATGATATTCAAATAATACCTTTCAACATCAATAATAAGTGATATACAGCAATAACTAGCTACACCCTACAATAACTATCTATGTCTCTTAGTGAAACTTCTGGAAGGGTAGTTATTCACATAGGTTACTAGAGTACAACCTCATGTGATCATAAATTTACACACTTTTCTGCTACATTAATACTTTTTGTGCTCACCGCTAGGGAAGGTGGTGTCAGTTTCATCATACACACACATATTTAGAAGGTGAGTTAGCGTTTTAATGAACTAATAATTCATAGATAAACTAAACGATAGAAGGATATAATAAGTGAATGGTAAACACAATTGCTATATCACATCCTGACTTATAAAAAGAGGGGCTGCCAACCATGGACAGTCAGTAAAAAAAGTTACATTTTAACCCTATTCATGAGCCTGTAAGTAACAAAAATATTTTATTTTGATTATGTCAGTACGAATATACATAGTCCATAAAAAAAGCCACTGTGTCTGTATATATGAAAAACGAAATTTTAAGTTTGGCAACCCTGCCAACAAACACATCATACTCCAGAATGTGTTTACTGATGTGCTCAATTAATAGGTCATATCTGTTAAACTTAATATTTTATATATTCTAAACACCTAATTATGTCTCTCAAACTTATCAATAGGTGTAATTAACATGGCAGATCATGTCTCCAAATGTGTTACATAGATTGTGTTCATTATTAAAATACAACTACTCTCATCTTATTTCCGTCTAGCAACTTTTCAGGATGAGAATTATTGCTTAAATCGTCATTAGAAAAAATTATAGAAAAATTTGAAATTAATAGCTTAGCCATCCCACAATATATAAAAGAATGCAACCTACGTGTAACCAACATACCAAGTTTTGTCTCTTAAATTTACCACGAAGTGTAATTAACAGTCTCCTGAAATTGTCATGTGTTCTGATCTTGTTACTTGGTGTAACAACATGCTAAATAAAGTATCTTCTGAACTTGTTATTTAGTATAACAACACATCAGATCAGGTGTCCTGATCTTGTTACTTGGTATAACCAACAAACCAGGTAACAATATACTCATGTGCCCCTATGTTGTTACTCAGGGAACAACATACCAGATAATGTTTTCTGAACTTGCCACTTAGTATATCCAACATACCAAGTCATATCTCCAGAACTTGTTACTATCTGGTTATCATCCAGGAATCGACAGCATGACAGGTATCCAGTATGGCCAGGAAGTTCTCTGCTGACCCGTACATTGCCCTCTCTGGTCTTAAGGCTGTATATTGAACAGATATTGTCCAGCCCACCACAAGCAACATAGCTGCCTGAAGAAGCATAAGCACAGGTCATGACCCAGCTTGATCGCAATGGAATGGCATGAACCTAAAAATACAACTTAATTTAAGTCTAACCTTGAACTGTTTCTTAATTTGCAATTCTAAGATACAAATTTACATTCCTACTGATGTTTATAAGCAAAATAGATAGTGAGCTATTTGTTTCTAATCTCCTGCTGAATATCTCACTTACTGGTTGACTTTAGTTTATAATAGCAATGTAATACATAAATGTGTTGCATTTAAATTACTGCAAAAGTACTAACAAACCTCAAACGGAGTATAGTTATTATAAGGACAAATTTCATTATATAAATCATTCATTTATTAAGTAATATCAAACAAAAGATAAAGGGTTAAAAAATACATCATATTTTTAAAAGTTAGTATTAACCCTAAAATCGTGAGGCGATAATACAGAAACTAGTGGCTGTTTTGATCATCACAATATCCAAAGTACAAACAATAAATAGTACAAAAAACGTACCTTTCAATGATAATTTAGTATTAGTGATTTTGAAAAAGACAGATTTTCCGCTTATGAGATATCATATTTTTCTACACGCTTTACTGATATACAATTTAAAAAAAAATTCAATTATATAGTTTGTATGCAGTCTAAGCATAAGCACGTGGTTGAAAACGTCATTGAGATTGCTGTGTTCCATTTGCTTTGTTCTTTCTAGTAGATAATGTCTATTATGCCCGAGAGGATATTGCAGTAGCATACAGCATTCAGATTGAAAGGATTAGCGACTGTAGTATCCTTTGCTAGCCGAGTTGTCATTGTCTCAATATAATAGCCGACCAATACCGTGACAGAACAAATATCACAAGGTAATGCTGTCGACTGGACAAAAAAAAAAATTAAGTTTAGCGGTTTTCTTGGTTCATTTTTACTAGAAGATCGAGTAAAGATCATACTTGAAAATAATCTTATTTTAATTTTACAAAGATCAATACCAATAGAGTGTAAGCTGTGGGACAACATAGTAAAACTCGACTGTGATTATGTTTACATACACTGTTTTCTTTTTGGTTTTTCTGATAACAAAGATTGTGTTCATTTTTTTTGGTAAATTCGTCAATGCGTGTTATTTCACACACACTCTAGAAAAACTCAGTTAAATTATCAAATTCAGAATTAGTCTCTATTTTCTGAGCAAATTTCCTATCATTAGCGGGTTTAACTATCTGATACTTGTCGGGAAATCAGCTTTTACCTTGAAATATCTACTCATCAGTTAACCTCTCGCAGAGGAATATTCATGTGAAAATGAGTTCGTCTTTCTTTGTGTCAAGATTTGGAGAAATTCCATTGCCTTTATTGCAATGAGATCTGTTTTCACTGCTAAACGAATTAATATACATGGAAAAATGCTTGAAAGTAACGTTTGTCGTAGACTCATTTGCAAGTGTGAGGTTGGAAGGTATGTTTGCATGAAATACAAATATTGTGGAAGTAGTTACATTAGGAGTTAAAGTTCAAGCAACCAGAAAGAGAGAAGTCACCCAAAAACGTTAAAATCCTATCAAAATTTAAGGAGGACAAGAAAACTGTGAAGCAGAAATAATAGTAGGAGTAAACTACTTTTTTCTTTTCATTGTAATCTCTTTAGGTGTCTTAGATCATTTAGTAGACTTACATATTATTGATCAAACCAGAATTAATGAAAGTATGAGGAAGATATGACGAACATTTATTCTTGTTTCTACCAAGTGTATAGAGTGTCATAAATGTCACAAACATGTCGAAAACAATTTTTTCAGTGTGAATCATGGTGAAAATGAGAAAACTCTCCATCAACACTGAAATGTTTTTGAGTGTTTCATAAGTGTACCATAAGATGTCTAACAGTATCCTTAAATAAAACAACAAAAATATATTTTTAAATTACATTTGACTGGCACCAGATTTAATGCGTTTAATATTTCAGTTAGCGATAGGATGACCAGACATCACGGTTTTGCCGAGATAGTCCCGTTTTTTGGTGGTTTGTCCCAGTTTTCCGAGAAAGATTGTTGTAACACATACTCCCCTGCCTCCAAACTCTCTCGAAAGTTCTGTCTGTACTTGTGAGAAACCCAGGTTTGCGCGGTCCTGAATATCGTCAAAAAACATTTTACACAGTGATATACTGAATGTTATGATGAAAAAAAAGAACAAAAAAAACAACAACAGAACTTCTACATTCCATTCATTCTTCACAAAATATGTCTAAAAAGTAATGCTAAAACCTAAAAGAAGTATGTTTGAAAATGTTATGGATTATTAAATAAATCCAGTATGAAATAGTCTATTTTAAGATGAACTGGATAAAGTGAATAATTATAGATTTCTTGGATGTATAATTTAACATCCAGGTGTTCGCTTGTTTTGTGTCTATCCCCAAAAATGTAGTTGAAATTATTTCAAAAACAATGCCAATACACATGTAGAAATATTGTGAAACAGTTCAACACATTTTAATGTAAATTAAGTAAAATTTAAATTATTTGTAATAGCCATTTTGAGATTAGGGGCAAGGGCTGGACTGTCTTGGTTTTGCGGTTTGGAAATCTGGTCATCCTAGTTTTTCAAGACCAATTCTATACTGAAAAAAAAATGATTTCAAATATTTTATGCTCTTTGAATATTGCTTATAACAAAATTAATACGTTCAAAGAAGGAAATATCAAGATGTTTTTACTGTACCTTGTTTGTTGTGTATGCGTCCCACACAATTAGCTTACCGTCTTGTGAGGCAGAAACAAGATAGCTGAAAAGTTGTATGAATCAGCTATTAGAGATTAAAATAGTGAGAATTACCAATAAGCTAAATGGTAAGTGTCCAGCAGATAAAACTGATACATTCCTGATATATAATTCTTTAAGCTTGATGCAAGAAAATAATTCTAATCACTGCTGTATCAATCGTCCACTCTTTTAACACACGCTGCATATGCAGTGTTCAATATTCTACTCAGTAACTACAAAACTTTTTTTTTTACTTTACTTCCAAATAAACTTCCTTTTTATCAGGATCTAGGCCTATACATTTTCCTTTACTTATTTAAAATGTCTTAACTTTTTGATTTCCTAAGGAAATGCCCACAGACCTCTAAACCATATTCTATCAAACAGTCTGGTGAGAAATTATTTAAAGGCTATCATAGTACAACACAAATTTGAAACTTAATTTATTAAAGTACATTGACAACAAGGAATTCTAATGTTTGAAGCCACAGCAAATTTAGGTAATTGAATATCTACTTTCCAGATGAGAGATTTCAAGAGAGGACTTGATGAGTACCGACTTATGGTCGTATGTAGGAGATGGGTGTTTGATGAAATGAATCGGAAGGCCATGGTGAACCTACAGGCCTCTTGCATATTTCCCTCAAATATTATCGTATGTTAGTAACATTTCAAATGCTATAAATAGTATTTCTTAAGTTTGTGTATACAATGTAGTCATTAATGGTCTTATTTAGACTGATGCACATCTAAATGATTTACATCTGTTGAAGCAAACGTCACATTATACAAGGATGCTCCTTTTTATGAACGCTCCCTAACTGTCATTTTTCAAAAACATTTGGATAAATCTAAAAGGCTGTAGAAAGTGGTTAGCTCATAATTAGTCATGCATTAATTATAGCTTTTATATTAAAATATTATAACTTAGCCTATATACTGAAAAATAAGTTATTTCTACGAATAATAGATGTGTGATATATTACTTGTTTGTGGTTAAGTACAAAGCTGCATTATAAGATATCTATGCTGTGCCTACCACGGGTATCGTGACCCGGTATCTAATATTATAAGACCACAGACTTGCCGCTGTGCCACTTGGGGCTGTGTTATATTTGGATATAACATTTTTATGAATACAGAAAAGCGTTAAGTAAATCTTATTTCAACTTACCTTTGGGTAATTAATTTGTTTATTTGTTTTGTTTGTTTGAAGTTAAGCACAAAGCTACGCAATGGGCTATCTGTGCTCGGCCAACCATGGGTATCGAAACACGGTTTCTAGCGTTGTAAGTCCGCAGACATACTGCTGTGCCACTGGGGGTCGGGTAACTTGTAAAGAACATTTCTTTATGTAATGATATCAACAGCAGTGTACTTGAATGGTTGTTCAGGTGATATTTAGAGCTTATGGCTCCTAATTTGTAATGAGAACGACCAGTCATGTTGTGTTAGGTAAGGCTGAGGTTTGGCAGTCCGGTTTGAAACATCACTGAATATAGTCTGTTAGAACTTGATTGTCAGTAGTCATTCTAGTAATCCAGTGAACGTGATGGTCTGATATAGATAAATTGCGAGTACAAGCTGTTTATGTTTAGTGTATAATATAGAATGTTCATTTTGTGTTAACTTTTTCGTCCAGTCTTGTTATTTCATTCAACACTGACTCAATTAGGAAGAGATTTAGTACCACTCTGTAATCAATATCTTGAACATATATTCAATTCACTCGAATAAACTACATAGTAGATAGGTAGGAACCGCAGAATATTGTTGTTAAATATAAACTGTTAAAACGTGTAGCACCCTTTACTCCTACTCTCGTGTGATTTAAGTTTTCAAATACTTTATAATTATTAAATGGCATGTTCTACAACTAGAAGTAGTTACAACTAAATAGAAGAGTCTGCCACTGAGGGGAGAGATTTGTCTAGAAGAAGTCTTGTCCTGGACGAAGGAATTTTGTCAATGCTGGGAGGTCCATGATCTCAATCTCATTGTGACCTATGACGAAGATGGAAGCGCTGCCGACATATGGAGTACCTAGATCTGTCAGTGAAGTTCTTCCACTGGAGACTGACCTCAGTGCAATGGAAACACAACTAAGGAACAATAAGGTAGTTTGGAATCTGGTAAGTCTGAGATGGAGAGGAGCAGTCCGTACATGTTTCCCAGACTAATGTCAGCAGAGTAACTCAGGGGCTCAGCTCTGGTCAGAACTATCCAGTAAAGGATGTTGTCTACAAAATGGAGCCATTTAACCAGCAGGTGCTAAATCAAGTGAGTGAGTAATGGGGCAGTAATGAGCCCCCCCCCCCCCCCGATTTGGGAAGTATGCTACAAAGGCGAACATGATTCACAGAGGATCTTCGAGTCTGATAGAGCCAGTAAATAACATATAAGCTTCATGGAGAAACTCGTAGTTCTGCCACCCAGACAAGGTGCCTATCACTTATTAAAGGTGGTGATTGAAAAGTCACAAAGGAGAGTGTCTGGTCACAATAATAGGCCCCCTTGGATATAGGTGAAGTAGATTACTTTGATAACATTTAAAACACAGCAAAGGAAGAAATGGACCATTACCTGAAGCATTTCAAGTAGGAAACTGCCTGAAATGACTGGACTCTGGGACAAGCTGGTCAATGCCTGGTTCTGAGTTTAGACAGACTCGCCTTAGGCTCCGTCAAACTAGTGAATGGGAATCCTGGGACTATGAGACAGTCTTGACTGAGTTGCAAAGGAAGATTGGCCTGGTTAAAACAGAGCTATCAAATGGACTGAATTAAAAACTCAGAAGACGGGAATCGCAGAAAGTTTGAATGATGTTTGAACCTAGTGCTGTGTCTTGATTTCTGAGATATTGGGTGGTATTGTAAGGTACAATGTGTTTATGATTATCAGTTAATCATGATTACCATGAAGTTAAGATAGCTAGTGTCAACAGATTTAATGCATAGCATCATCAGTTGGCACAATTGGAAACGATAATTAGGAATTCAAGGACCCATGCTGTTACTCTTGATTTCTGAGATATTGGGTGGTATTGTATGATTATCACTTAATAATCTGAAGTTAGAACAGTTTGTTGATGGAAATAATGATACCAAAAGGGCTTTACAATCCTTACCTTCCGAGTATATTTTCATTACTAGTCACAGTCAAAATGGTGATTTTCATATGAGCGTGTGAGAACTTTGTAGAAGTATCATATAGGTATTTCACCTATTACTTGGCCTCTAAAGGTAGTTTTTAGAGAAGGGTTGTAACCAAGTCTCATTCAACCTACACACCTGGCTGACCTCTTGATCAGTTAGATTTCACTGTTCTAAAATGTTCAAGCTGGACCTTTGGTATTTAAGGTCAAGTTTTGGTCCATATTGGTTATCTTGTGATTAAGTAGCTAGTGCCCATTTCAATTTTTTTATGTGTGCTAAAATTCCAAGAACCTGCTCTGAAAAATCAATCTGAAGACTGGGACTTTCTGACCGACCTAGAACTGGAACTCAAGCCTCCTGAGTCAGAGCAGCTCAACTTCCCTTCACCTGGTACTTGCCACACAGTGTAGTAGAGACACCAGTGGAAGAACCATTCTTCACTGCTGTTCCAGTAGTTGACGGTCTTCTAGTGGCATAATAACCACAAATATTCATCTATAGGGTAAAGAAGGAGAAATGGTGGACCTCTTGGCATTAGAGGCACCTATTCCAAGATCCTGTTGCACGATATCTTTCAACAGCTTGGTGAAAACATCACTCAGATGTATACCCACCTCCAGCATAAAAGAACGCAAAACTCCGAAATACCTTTTCAGAGTTAAAGGCATCTTGAGGGGTGGCTGGATGTGATGGAGGCAAGGGCAAAGCATCTGTCAACACTCCACTAGCACCGTTCATCACAGTGACTGTGAAAACCACTCATGAGCAAGTCTACCAGCAGTAACCATCCAATTCAACCAGGTCAATGAAGGATCTTCTGCTTCTGAGAATCACTAGACCACCAGTGAGATGAAACAAGGAGCTTCTGCAGTATCACTGGTCCAGCCTCCAACACAGAGGTCCAGAATTTGACACAGTGATAGTCAAGAGCAGCATTCCAGGCTACTCCACCTACCATCATTATTGATCTCCCCACCGTCAAATGTCATTACTAACAGATGGTTGCACAATAGGCAGAAGTTTAGGTCCTCTGTAGCCAAGACAAACATTTCTTTTGCTGACTGAAGAAGAAGTCTGCTATTTGTGTGCTGAGAAGATCAAAACATCATCAAGACCACAGCAGCAGCAAATTACCAGACAACTGCTGCATTGAATAATCTGATGAAAGGGTTAAAGTAAGGGCAAAGTCCATGGAGAACACTGCTTAACGTGACCTTGCATAAGGATGTCAACAGCAGTGTCCTTCAACAGTCGTTTAGGTGATATCTAAAGGATATGGCCTATTTTGGAATGAGAATAACCAGTCACGTGAGTAAAGCATTTTGTATTGGGTAAATGTAAGGTTTATTTGAAATTAAGAAACCTTGGATTTGGATGTCTGTTTCAGAATATTATTGAATATAGTATAGTAGAATTGGTCATCTGTGGTGACCAAGTGAAAATTGTTCATTTTATTGTTTTACTTTTGTCCAGTATCGTTATTTCATTTAACAATGACCCAATTTGTAGGAGATTTAGTACCTCTCCATAGTCAATATCTTGAATAAATATCCTGTTATTTAGCGGACCTACCTAATAGCTCGAACCTACACAGCGTGATCACAAGTAAATAGACACCACCTTTTCAGAAAAAATGAAAATTTTCAGTCATCTTCACATTAATTGATATATTTATAATTTAATTAATATCTAGTAGATTTTCCTTTCGCTTCGTGGAGTTCGTTGATCCTTTTGGGCATCGTGAGAATCATCTAGTCAATTTTAGATTGTGGAATTTTCGCCCAATCTTGCTTCAAAACTTGGAGTAGATCGCTCTTCGAAGTTGTTTTTTTTTTGGTTGTTTCTTGACTTGCCGGTAGAGTATGGCCCAGAGGTTTTCGATGGGGTTCATGTCCGGAGATTGGCTCGGCCAGGACAACTTCTGGATACCATTTTCTTCCTGCCACTTTTGGGTGTTTCTAGCAGTGTGACACGGTGCTCCATCTTCCTGGAACAACGTTGTGTTCTTGTCCACGAAACCCGAGGAATAAAGAGTCCTTCCTCCAATATTTCGACGTATTTCGCAAAATTTATGTTGCCAACGCACTCCACTAAGCTCGATCTCCCACCAATCCAAAGAGCTCCCCGAACCATTACATGCTTCACAGTTGGTTGCAATCTGTTGAGCCAACCTTTGGTGAGGCATTCTCCAGACCCATATCCTTCCACTGTCCGAAAATTGAGGGAATCTTGATTCGTCAGAGAACAATACGGCCTTCCAAAGTCCAGAGGCTTGGTCATCATATCACTTGCCCCTTGTTTCGTCTGACTATGTTGGCAGGTCTTAATAAGGACTTCCGTCTAGCTGCTTTGCAACGATAACCCAATCTGTGGAGAATCCGTTGAACAGATTTCGGGCTCATCCCACCAACTTTGGCCACTTCTGCAGTCGTTAATCTCGGATCCATTTCGATGCTCCTCTTGACAGCCCTTTTTGTCCTCTCCGATGGACCAGAACGACCCGGACGCTGGTCAGTTGTTTCCTGTCAGATTTTGTTAGAGGAAGGATAGTTGGTCAAGCAGATGGTGGAATAAGTCAGCGGCAAATTTCGCAGAATTTGGGAATCCCGCTTTCGACAGTCAACAGAATCATCGTGCAGTTCAATTCGAGAGAACCTTGAGTTCTAGGCATGTTGTAGAACAAGATAATTAGTGTGAGGACCATTTTCATGTATACAGTGCTCTGTGAACACAAATTAGTTAGCATAAGTCAGTTAAATGACGAAAAATGAGGTGTCTATTTACTTGTGACCACTCAGTGTATATGTGCTAGATGTATTTCCGCAGGTCCCCGAAAGTGTTATCTTTCAATAGTTGGATTACCATACACTAATACTGATATCTCTACCTGTTCGTTTACTTCGCAACAAATCAACACTTCGAACAAAAATATTCGAATCACTTTACGATATTTATAAAGGTCCAAAAACAAAGACCGTTTTAGACAATTCTACAAAGAAAATTACAATCAAATTTCTTTGTCCAGGCAATCAAACGTAGTAAATGGAGTAAACAGGCAGGGATGGACACGCTTTTTTTTTAACATGATGTTAAATCATTCTACGTCATATAAGTAACCACAAGGTTAAAACAGGAAGACAATTATCTGGAGTCAGTTAACTCCATGTTAACCTCAAAATCTACGCGCGCGCCATTGTTTTCGTTCTACCTTTCATACAAGAGATCTTTCTGTTCAGAATCATTCAATAATGAAAAAGAGCATAACGATCAGGTTATCATATAAGTAGGGAAACGGCTGAGTAGCTTTCAATGAATTTCGATACGAAATACTTGTCTTTATTTTTCTTTTAACTTGTTTGTAAATCGAAGTGAAGAAACTTCGAATTCCTAAGTCTATTGTTATATAAATTATTTCGTAATCTATTATGTTTGTCTGTTGTTAATCGCAAAGCTTCACATAATGAGCTATTTGTGCTCTGCCCACCACGGGTATCGAAACTCGGATTCTAGCGTTGTAAGTCCGCAGACATACCGCTGTGCCACTGGGTGGCTTGTTAATCGCAAAGCTACACGCAATGAGCTCTTTGTGCTTTGGCGATAGCGGGTATCGAAACGCGATTTTTACTGCCCCCAGAGGGTATTGAAACGCGATTTTTAGCGTTATAAGTCCTCTCGACTTACTCTTGAGTAACCGAGACTTAATAGGATGACTTGCGTGTTCTTTGGTACTTAATTTGAAATAAAACTTTCAAATATATCGTCTAAACTTATAAAATCCTGCGTATTAGCAATTAACAATTATCTCTAGCGCATCTGTTTAATTATTATACACATCAGACGTTAATAAGAACTTCCCCACCCCGTCTGTAAAATGTGTCTAACCATAACGTCTTTATCTAAATCACAATATTAGATAACTTTTGATACGCTTCCTATGGCGTCAAAATGAAATATAATTTGTGGAATGCGTATATACAATTATAATAATACTAAAATACCCATTCCAATGGAAAAAAAATTAAATAATTCTCAATAATTAAAATTTAACAAGTGATCTTCGAAGTCGAAGCAGTTCAGTTATTAAAAGTGATAAACATAAAATTAAGGAAGATCCAACCACTTGAAAAATCTCCGATACTTAACTGCCATCTATTGTCCTTTGACGTAAACATTAACTCGCTTTCTCACTAAAAAAAACTTGTACTGATTTTACAAGACCTTTAGCTAGTGGATTTATCTCACTTTCAAAAGCTTACACATAAACAGACGAAATAAGTTTCAATAAAAACTTTTCTGTAACATAAAACGTACTTTACAATAAATATAAAATTACTTTCATATTTTACACACACACACAAAAACAACACATAGTCTAAATATATGTCGACTATTGGAGGGGGGAAAAGCAACTGGGTTACCCAGCACACCTACAAAGTTTCGTTTTCAGACATTTGTTTTGTTTCTGTTATTGACTTGTCACAACCAAAATTTTCTAATATCAGCTAATAAATATACTTTCTTACATATAATGTATATCCATATTACCTCTAGCAAAACAGCCTTCTTTTAAACAATACGACTCACCCCTATAAATATTGACAGGTCTTTTAAACAATACGACTCACCCCTATAAATACTGACAGGTCTTTTAAACAATACGACTCACCCCTATAAATACTGACAGGTCTTTAAACAATACGACGCACCCCTATAAATACTGGCAGGACTAGGAGCACAATTTCACCTGTTAGCAGCCATGTATAACTCTTATGTGCTCTGTTTTTGTTTGAAGTTAAACACAAAGCTTCACAATGGGGCTAGGTATGGTCTGCCCATCATGTATATCGAAACCCAGCCTTCAGACTTACTTTCAGTTTATGCGATTATCAACAACGGTTGTTAAGATTCCAAGTTAGATTAGGTGGGATGTTGTGACGAAGACTGCGGAAAGAAGCAATACAAATATACTAATAAAAACTTTTGTTTAAAAAAATGACAAAACTTTAAACATATATAAATATAACATAGCCATATGAAAATTACAGGCAGGCCAGGCTAGCCTTAAACTGTAATGATAATAGCGGAAGTGAAAAATTTGCACTTTTTACCTCCGAACTCTATGGTCTTCTATGGTTTCTGTAACTTAAGGGTTAACTGCAGTACGTTTTGTTGCTTTTTTTTGTTTTGTTTCAGAATGTTTTTCTATTACTTTATTTCTCTGTTTACTATTCTTCATTTCTTTCTGCCTTTTTTTGCTATTCGGTGTTCGACGTTTCTCGAATGTTCCTTTGGAATTCCTTTTGTTTTCACTCCTCCACTAGATCTTCAGCCGAACAGGTGCCTATCTCTCCATTTCACGTATTCAGAAAGGGTACAGTCTCACCTTCTCGTTCTTCTCTCGCCATCTTCTTTGATTCTACCATTAGCGAAAATCGAAAACGTAATTTAACAATTTAATCGTATTTGTAGCGCTACGAACTTTCCAGCCATTACTTTGTATGCGCTACGAACTTTCCAGCCATTACTTTGTATGCGCTACAAACTTTCCAGCCATTACTTTGTATGCTGATATTGCACCAGTGTTGAATTTAGGGGGGACATGGGCAGAATCCCTCCCGAGGTACAGTATTTTCCATTTTGCCGAATTTCAATTTGAATTAATCCCCCCCCCCCCGATGGAAAGGTCTGGATTCAACACTGTGTTGCACCGTCCATGTATTACCCAGTCCAGAACTTTGACCATTATTAACACACAACTTACAGAAAGCTGTGTAGAGATTCAGCGCTATTGTACGTATACACACCCAGTTATAACGTGTTCTGTGCATCTCATATGCAACTGTCGCTCGAAAACCGAAGTCAGGCATGAAAGTATACACGAATACGTACGTACCCCTTCACGATATATATATATGTGTGTGTGTGTGTGTGTGTGTGTAAAAGATAATAATTTTATGGTGTCAGATTACAGAAAGCAATCCTCTAACTGGAGTGTCCTAACGTTCAGTATCATTTGTCACCTGTGACATCAGTTCCTGTTTCGTTGGAATTACTGATTAATACTTCTCGTTTTCATTGACAAAATAAGCCTACTGCAGTTTATTGCTGCGCGTGGAAATGACGCACCCACCAATAGTGTAACTGCTTGGTGCCACTTATCTCAGTAACGTTTAACTTCACACTTTTTTCTTTATCACTGTATTTAACGACGCTGTCTTTAGAAACTAAAATACAACACTAATGGTCAATTGTCTCATGAGACCTACTTAACTATTACCAAGTCATTATTGGTCTTTTTATTTTTGTGTGTATGCAATTAATCAAACACTACAATATTAAAACTAACTATCATTTACTATCTACATAGGCCTAGCATACAGCCGAAGTTCTAGAACGGTCACAAAACTAGCCACATCCTCCTACTTTACCACTTCTCCTGCTTCCATCTTTCAGCAATATTTTACGTTAACTTTTCCCTATTATCTCTTGCTGTTCTGCTCCTTCTTACCCCACGTTTATCATACACATTTTCCACCATTTCTGTTTCCCTTTATCGTATATAGTTTGTTATGGTTCTGCCGATTGGGGTCGAGGCTATAGATTTAGTGACGTAAGATTTAAGCATTTATTATCACTGTAGTTTAATCAAAATAGTGGCTCTATGGGGCTTCCTATTCACTATTAACTATTAAACACTTGATCGAACGTTGAATCATGTTACTTTAAGTGCTAATTTTGGTCCTGAGAAGATTGTATGTTTTGAACTTCGCGCGAAGCTACACGAGGGCTATCTGCGCTAGACGTCCATAATTTAGCAGCATAAGACTAGGGGGAAGGCAGCTAGTCATCACCACCCACCGCCAACTCTTGGACTACTCTTTTACCAACGAATAGCGGGATTGACCGCCACATCATAACGCCCCAATGGCTGAAAGGGCGAGCATGTTTGGTGGAACGGGGATTCGAACCTGCGACCCGCAGATTGCTAGTCGAGTGCCCTAACCGCCTGGCCATGGTCCTGAGAAGAACGAATTAAGAATAAACACTAATTCAAATAAAAATACAAGGATGAAAATTAATACACACTTCGACTTTTATACGTCACTCTTAATAGTCGAAATTCATATAATGGTTTTATTCAGATATAGCAGCACATAACCGGCCTTAATATTGAACTGATAAGACGAGAAGGGGGCGCAGCTGTTTAGCACCCATGGCCTCAATGTTCAGCTATTCTCAACCCCGATGGAGCAGCCCAAAGTAAAATTGAAGTAACGAGGGGATCCTCAATAACCGTGGCACTTGAAATTCTGTTGGGCAGGATTAGAGTAAATTAATCTATGAGGCATTTTTAACCCCTTTTTATTAGCTATATTATTGTGCGCCAGCAATACCGAGTGTGGGGCGCGCGTATAACTGATTCGGTTTTATTACTCATCAAAATCTCTACCAGCCTACCCTCAAATTGAAATTCTTTTATGCAGGATTAGAGTAAATTAATCTATGAGACCTTGGGTGTGATTAAATAAATCAATCGAAAGGGTTTGACCTCCCGAGTCCAAAACTGTAATTAGATCTCAAATCGGTCAATAGATGACGGAGCTATGAGCTAAAGGTTTGTACTTGAAAACTTCAAGAGTCATTCTATAAACCGCTGTGCCGTATACAACACGTATAGTATTTTTATGTGTTTCAGTGTATTATATCTCATCACTTTTATTCACTCTTTACCTGATTATAAAAAATAAAGGCGCCCGCAAGAAACCGTATTTATTGAGGAGGATTGTTTGTTTTTAATTATGCACAAAGCTACACAGGGGCTATTTGTGCCCTGCCCACCACGGGGATCGAAATCCGACTTCTGGCGTGTTAAGTCCGCAGACACGCCGCTGTGGCACTGGGGGGCCTATTAAGAAGGAAGGGCGTGGATGACAAAAGTTTGCGGAACGCTGACTTAGTCGACGGAAAACTTCAAAACTGCATCATGATTATATGAGTTGATTTTATAAAATAAGAGATGACTTCCAGACACTAAAGATAAACGTATATTATTTGTGAAACCTAAACCTAATCAGTATATACACAGTGCCACAGTATATACAAATTTGGGCGTGTAACATGGATGTTTTTATTTAGTGACAATTCTTTTAAGGCTAAGATTTCGTCAGGGGTTAGAGGGTTAGGTTCTCTCTTACTATTAAAATTATAAAATGTAGATAGAGCAAGATTTTTTAATTTAGTAATAAAAAAAATCATGGGATTGATTAAGATTGCCTTAATCGTGCATGGGAAGGTCTTTCAGATTTCTGTATAGCAGTTCGAATGGATAAAGAAAATTGGCATAATTCAGTTTTCGCGGAGGAAGAGAGAAGTCCTTTAGCTAGGGCGGATTTACATTGGTTACTTAGTGTAATATTAGTGAGGTTCACAATCAAATTATCAGGATCAAAGCTATCAGAAAAGTTGTTAGTTAATTTGCTCACCTAACCCTCTAACCCCTGACGAAATCTTAGCCTTAAAAGAATTGTCACTAAATAAAAATATACAAATTTGTGTGGAATAACTAAGACACCACGTAAAATATTAAACTCCCGATAAACTGATATTAACTCTTCTCGAAATGGTATAGAAAAAAAAAAAAACGTTATCACTTCCAGATTCAACCCCCTCCGAGGTGGCTAAGCTGTAAGTCTGAGGGTTTATATCGTGACAAACCGGGTTTCAAATACTCGTGGTCGCCACAGTACAGCTAACATATTGTGTAGGTTTGCCCTTAAGAACAAAAACAAAAGTCCTAAATGAATTTTGTTTACGAACAAACCTATTTCACAATAGATCACTCAATATATTGGTGTTGATCTTGTTCTAACAAGATATACACATTCGTATTCAAGGCTGTACAGTGGTAATCATTTAGCAACGTGTATCTCTGGGTTTGGTAACGGATGTCAGCAGGAGAGCCCTTTAACAACCAATCATTTTTCACGTAACAACAAGAGCCTTCGTAATGAGGAAGTTTTAATGAAACTCAAGCCCAGTTCAAATTATTATATACGAAAAATTAACATAAAAATACACTACTTCAAGCCAACGCTTTGACTTAACCCATTGAAAATATAATAAATACGCTTGAAAACAGAAACAAAAAACTGTATTGTTCATACTATTTAGATATTTACTGTTTATTTGTAATACGTATTTTGACGTATGTATGCTTTCGATCATTGTTTTAATTTAAAACTGTAGGTTCTAAACAATTCAGTAGGTTTGTTATATATTCAATGAGCTATCTGCTGTAGCCACCGCGGGGAATCGAACCCCGGAGTTTAGCGTTGCAAATTCGCAAACTTACCGCTTCAAGGGTGGCTTTTTAAATTCTATATCATAGTGACTTGTTCGTGCTCTCTACGTTTTTGCACGTCAAACATAATAATCATATGTTATCTCTCGCACACACACACTATACACTCTACAAATACAAGTTACAGGTTTGTTTGTTTTTTTAAATACATATATTAAAACAGCGTCACTTAACGCACAAATTATCCTTGGAACACAGACATATTAGGACAAGTTCATACGCATGCGTGAAGTAGCGAGTCGAAAGATGCCAGCCATCTTGTTTATTCGGTATATTCTCTACAACGATCAAGAGACACAAACAATGAGTCATGTTCGAGTACCGCAAAGCACATTAATCACTTGGCCGAAACGCGTCTAAAATAACGAACTAAAAAGAAAAAAAAAGGACAGAACTTCAAAGATTTATGCAAGACATTATGAATTCTTGCCTAATGCTTCCCACGGTCCTAAAGTTCGTTACGAAGACACGTGGTGGTGTTAGTTCTCGTTTTTAGACATTTCCTACCAAAGTGAATAAGGAAACTCAGTGCCAGAAAGAATTGAGATTTTTTTTTTAAAAAAAGCGCAGTGCTTGGCCATAAATAAATTATTTTTACCGCATTAAATAACGCTACAAACATTTACCCGTGAGATACAGTTCAAATCTGCTACTACGAAATAAAAATGAAGTTTTTTTTATATATCGTGGGCTACAGAACTTGTAATACGTTACACATATAAAGTCTGTGTGAAAACAAAGCATAAACAAACACGTGAGAACATGCCAAACGCAAGAAGAAGAAGAGGGGGAAAAATACAACTTCCAACAGTTGAAAAAGAGTATAAACTGCAAGGTTTGAGCATTCCTCATTGTGAAATTAGCGCCAGATACGCATGCTCACATATGCAAACACCAGCTGTCATCATACCTAAACGTACACCAGCTGCTTTACCCTAGGCAACCGAATAATCACTTAAGTTATTACGTAGAGACTGAAAGTTAGTTAAGTTTCACTAATCTCACTTCTTTACTTTATTTAACAAACCAATCGCAATATTTTCCATGTTTCAACTGTTCTTCAGCCATTATGTATCGTGTTTTCATTAGTGCTTTGGACAGACAACTGAATTATTCAACAGTAACACCTCCTATATGGACACTAGAAGTGATATAATAGGTTGTTGGGAGTAGAATGACCTCGTGGTCCCCTATCCTTTTTTTTAAATTCACCTTGTGTTTGTACGCTCCTAAGCCTTCTAATTTATAAACACACACACACACGTATGTACTTACATACAAGCACATGTGTTCTACACGCGTAATTAAATAGATTTTTAATATACAACGTTATAATTAAACGTTAGCAGTTAATAAAAGAACAATTTCATGTAATGTTTTTATAACTTTCATCATAGGATCAGACTCTCACGTTTTTTGTTGTTTTGTTTGTTGTTGTTTTTTTACCTAAAATACAGATATATTAATGCAAAATTTATTTTCGTATTTAACATGAAATAACTGTCCTGAAACATTCCACATGTATACCATACTTACAGTATTTGTGTCTTCCGTGGGGATCGAGCTCTTTATTTAATGTCATAAGCTAGCTCTTAGGCTTACCGCTGAGTAACTAGGCAACCGTTATTTTCGGAAAATACCAAAGTTACAATAATATATACACATATATACTTATATATATAATTTCTGCGAATAGTAATTTTATCTTTTAATGAAATAACTTATTTTGATTAATATGCAGGCGCCCTCTACAGGCAAGTTAAATTTCAATAGACATCAAATATGATTCAAATATGTAAATATAATACAGCATTGATAGAAATTATTTCAAAGCACTAAAAATTAAATAACTTAATATTTTTATAAAGGTTTCGATCATTAACAAGAACAAAAAACAGCTTGTATCTTTTTCACGAAGTTTTTAAACGATTTCCTAAAAACACTTCCCCCCCCTCTTTAAAGTCAACATATTTTTAACGGTTTCACAAAATATCTGTATATTCAAAATGAGTTCTGAATAATTGTATTTAACAATCGACCCCATTCTTTCGACGAGTTTATATACTACCAAATATAAACATTTTATTAATCTCTGCGCTAGCCATCCTTAATTTTAATTAACAGACTAGCCACAAGAGGTCAAGGTGCTAGTCAATAACACCTACTGCCAACAGTTGGGCTACTCTTATCGAATAATGGGATTTCACTGTCACTCGTATAACGTATCCGCTGCCCCAAAGGCGAAGTATAATTTTCTAGCAATAAGACAGGAACTGTGTACCCTTGGATCCATAGTCCGGCACGCTAACCAACAAGCCACGCTTGGCCTCTCAAAAACAAATAAATAATTACAATTCGTCTAATAAACTCTACAAATTTGTTAAATACATATGCGTTCAAAATTTCTTCATTTGAGTCATAGTTTTTTGTGTGTGAAACAAACAGAGGAACATATAAATATAATACAGCGATACTAAAACGTTTATAAAAAATATCCGACATCCTCCTACGCACGTGACGTTCTTGAATAAAAACGTTAGACTATTTATAACCGCCTGGAGAACATGATACAGTGAGTGTTTAATACAGTTGTTCTGTTGTGATAATTACCAGGAAATTACACGTTTAACTTTATATAATCATGGCTTATCACACCCCTTTAATAACAGATGTTTGATTAACATAGAACTTTCACGTAATCAGTCAACAATAGGGCACACCCCTTTAATAACAGATGTTGACTAACATCGAACATTCACATAATCAGTCAACAATAGGGCACACCCCTTAAATAACAGATGTTGACTAACATCGAACTTTCACGTAATCAGTCAACAATAGGGCACACCCTTTTAATAACAGATGTTGACTAACCCCGAACTTCCGCGTAATCAGTCAACAATAGGGCACACCCCTTTAATAACAAATGTTTGACTAACCCCGAACTTCCACGTATTCAGTCAACAATAGGGCACACCTCTTTTATAACAGATATTGACTAACCCCGAACTTTCACATAATCAGTCAACAATAGGGCACACTCCTTTAATAACAGATGTTTGACTAACCCGAACTTCCACGTAATCAGTCAACAATAGGGCACACTCCTTTAATAACAGATGTTTGACTAACCCGAACTTCCACG
>NW_013667192.1:148071-160216 GCF_000517525.1 Limulus polyphemus
ATGATTCTGTTGACTGTTGAAAGCGGGATTCCCAAATTCTGCAAAATTTGCCGCTAACTTATTCCACCATCTGATCCTTCCTCTAACAAAATCTGACAAGTCGAGAGAGAACCTTGAGCTCTAGGCATGTTGTAGCACAAGATAATTAGTGTGTGGACCATTTTCATTTATATAGTGCTCTGTGAACACAAATTAGTTAGCATAAATCAGTTAAATGACGAAAAATTAGGCGTCTATTTACTTGTGAACACTCAGTGTATATTCAGTTCAACTAAATATTTCACATATGGTTTTAGTATTAATCATGCATTAATTATTAGAGTTTTTCAACCCAGCTTACTGAAGAACAATATTATTCTCACTTTTAAATTAAAATATATCCTTGTATGATTAATAGGTAAATTTTAATGCGATCAGGTTATGTTCTGTGCAAATAAAAAAACAAGACATTATCTGAAGCTGGAAATACATTTTTCTAAAGAAATGATTTTCTCATTTTTTTAAACATGATATATTTAGGATGAAATCTGATAGACAAAAGAGAAAACCATAGTAAGATGTAGCATATATGATAAGAATTACCGTGACTCTGAGCCCCAGTGCATGGCATAAATCTTTGCTAAGTGACCACGGAGCGTGCGCCGAGTTCGCATCTGAATTCTCCCAACAGGTTCCATGTTGACTGTGACCTGAACCAGGTTTGTATCACATGCTGCTTTTCTTGCATCCTGAAAGCAAAGCAAAATTATTTTCTAAATATATTATATGAAAAAGAGAGAGCTAATTCCAGCACTGGACTAGGCACAGCTATCAATGATTTTCATATTAACTTAACATATTTTTCTAAATAATTGTGAAGCATGAAGTGAAAAGGAATAGCACGACACATTACAGTTTGGTTTCCGTTTGAACTAATTACATATATATATGTATTCACACTTACACACACTGAAATAAACGCATTTCATATTTTTTGTACATCACTGAAATTAATAAATACCCTGCATAATTATATTATTAGGTGAAGTTGATTTAGCATTTGAAAGCCTTTAAAGTGATAACAAGTACTTGAAATGTTTCAAAATGTATAACGATGTGTTCATAATGCAACTAAGTTAGGAAAAAGTTCATTTCTTTGTGTGATAAAATAAGTTCTATGGAGGATTCATTTATATTTTAATATCTGCTTTACAACTGCTTCCCAGTAGCACAGCGGTATGTCTGCGGACTTATAATGCATGAAACTGGGTTTCGATACCCGTGTTGAGCATAGCATAGATAACCCATTGTGTAACTTTGTGCTTAATTACAAACAAGCCTTACAACAACTTTATTCTCTCCTTTACAGCTACTCTACTTTCATTGTGCTTTAATCTTCTGATCGTTTTTGGACCGATTGTTATGAGCTATATTTTAACATTGTAATTCAGAATTTAGTTAGATGGACCTATAGATCGTAATAACGACGCCAAATTAGGCCTAGAAAGTTCTAAAAATTTTACTACATTGACAGTAGATTATAAATACGAGATCAGTAAAGCATCAAGAAGATAGTTGAGGGCTAGATAAAAAGTTAGTTAAGTATATAGAGAGTGGTTTCGAGATATTAGGGTTGTTACTAGCCGCTAGAGCGAATGAATCATTCTTTTTTTTTGTTTAGCTATGAAGTATTACATACCAGTTTACTCTTTAGATTAGTGTAGTGAAGTTAGTTTAATTAGTAAATGTGGTCTATAATTGTGTACAGCCAAGGCAGTTTGTAAAAATAAGTAGGGTGAAATGAACTAACTTGTTTTCGTTTATGTAGAGTTAACTTTGAATTATTTTCGCCAGGTAATTTGAAAGGATTCACTACCGAAAGAAAAATGTCACAACGTATATTAAAACAAATTGTAATAGAGTCATGCTCAGACATGGGAAAGTATGTCTGGCAGCTCAAAAGTAAAAAAAAACAAAAAAAAACACCGTACTTTACCATT
Organism: Limulus polyphemus; assembly: GCF_000517525.1. Lineage (NCBI taxonomy): Eukaryota > Metazoa > Arthropoda > Merostomata > Xiphosura > Limulidae > Limulus > Limulus polyphemus. The sequence goes on from NW_013667192.1 coordinate 150,051, forward strand.
CCAAACTTGAGTATTTTATTATGTAAACATTCTTCAACATTTTTATGTTGCACATGTTCATGAATTTAGCCCTATCCTTGTTCCAACTACTGCATGAAGCAATGTTTATATACTACAGTGGTCATTCCAGAGAGTTTGTACTTGCCTAGTCAGGTGTTTGTATATTATATTGCATCTAGTGTACAATTCACACCAAAAAAAAAACAAAAACACTAGAAGTACATTGCAGAAGTTTACATAGGTAATTATAAGCAGGGAGTTTATCTCCCCTAAAATGTACTACAAAGATGACATCTGACATAAGTAATCTAAAGTTGTGCATGACAAATGTTTCCTGGTTGTCTCACTTTTCTTGTTGTGTGAGTTTGATTTGTTTTCTTGCAATAAATGCATTTTTGAATTCCTCTAGTTATGGTTTCGTAACTTGCAGTTCTACCTGTGAATACTTTGTGTGCAAAAATATATGTATTTACCAGTCAAATACAAAGGATACTGACCAAAAGAAACTACAAACTGTTCCAATCAACTAATTAGTTTGAATATAGACGATATATAATTGACAAAATCCTTCAAGAGATTCAAGTAAAATTTTAAAATATACTTATTAAATGTTACATATTTCCCTGTTTTATGATATGTAGTCTTGTATGCTGTTTTTAAATGAATTAATTGAAAATTCAGCATTATACAGCTTATTTGTGGTGTGCCATAGCTACATATAAGTAAGCACCTATACTGGTTATTGCAGTAGATGGTTTTGTACAAGCACATGCATTGATGAAAGTTTAAAAAGTTCTTTTCACAAAATTTGAATTCTCTGCAACACTCTTCATATTCAAAGATGTAACAAAAGGAAACTGCATTTTATATGTGCAAAACCATTTCGGTAGTGTTTTCATGTTGTTCCATCATTATTATATATTCTAATGGGTATTTAAATTACAGTGTTTATCCTTGCAATATATTTTCAGTACTAACGTTACATTGTTTATCATTATCACTGAAGGTTAGAACATCCTTGTTCTGTTTCATAACATTCGCTTCCATTAGATGTGGTCAGAATATGTCTTAATGCACTTAATGGTGTCTGTTGGGTACTTCTCATGGTTGATTGATAATTAATTACTCAATATGTTAGCCTGCATAATAAAGCAATTTGCACTGTTTGAGGTCCAACTTCTTTTAATTATAAGCCAAATTGGTGGTATTCAGGATGAAACTCCCTCTGACTAATGAACAAAATATAAATCTCTAGAGGTATATATGTACGAAGTTTAGCTGACGACAATGGAGGTACCTCAATCAGTCAAATGTATATTAGTAATTTACAAAACTTCCATCAGATCAGTTATGAAATGTATCCTGTCCAACATGAATAAATGCAACCAAATGAAATGATACAAAAATAAATGAAAAATTAAGAGTTCAACATCCATAACGTTTTGTACAGAATTACGTAAAACTCGACCACTATGTTGCCATATTGTCTTCACCATTATTCAACCTCCTATTTTAAGGAAAATATACGGAAAGATAACGTCACGCTTTGAACCTTAGCAAAAATTGTTTGGTTTGGTTTAGGCAATTTCTCGCAAAGCACTCGAGGGCTATTTGCACTAGCTCTCCATAATTTAGAAGTGATCGACTAGAGGGAAGGTAACTAATCAACACCACCTACCGCTAACTCTTAGGCTACTCTTTTACAAACGAAAAATGGGGCTGATCATCACATTATGATGCCCTCACCATTGAAAGGGGAACATATTCGGATTCGAAATCACAACCACAGCTTGCGAGTGGGGCACCCTAACCACCAGTATATCTCTCAAATCAATGGTTGTTCTATATTATTAATGACACAATTGATGGTTTTATACCATGCTGAGTAATTATTTGTTTTATGATTGTCCTGTTTTTCTTTTTTTTTGTTGTGTGTGTGTGTGTGTGAACAGTAGTATATATCTTATGAGAAATGTTAACATTTTAAATAAAATATGCTTCTTTATGGTGTTTTGTTCATGGACATGGTCTAACAAGGATTGTATGGATTAAATCCAATTATGTACAAACGATAGGAACCTAGTTGATATTATATACCAGCTCTATGATATAATCTACAAAAAAGATCGAGCACATATCAAATATTATGGGGAAACGATAAGGAATTCATTGAACTTGAGATCCTCAGATCACTCACCAACTTGACCTGAATCATGGACCAAACAGAATCTACTCACATGGTGATTTAACAGTGATTTGGAATTCTGGAGAAATTAATCGGAAATCAACAAAGAACTGCAAGTTATATGTTTATTTTTCCTTATATACTAATTCTAGGCTTAGATGATATCATTCATCTGATAAGTTAGCACTTATAATTTTAATGAGAAAAACAAGTGTTAAGCATGACGGAAGTGAAGCTTCAAGTAGTAAGTAAAATGAGTAATGAGATAGAAATTCGAGAGTGATTTAGTTAGTTAGTGAATTATTCAGTCGATTGAGTTATTTAGTTCAATGTCAGATAGTAGTTAGACAGAGAGTTACTGCATCTGTTTATCTACGATCGAGTTAGCATTAGTCATTTAGCACGTTTATTATCGACGGATTAGTGAGGAAATTCTGCAAATAAGTTTATAAACAAGTTAGCCATATATTAATTTTGTAATTTCTGTTCAACCTTGTTTATAAAGTTAAGTCTATCAGTGAACGTAGCCTTTAGCAAACGTTATTAAAGAAAGAAATTAATTTGTTATTGTTAAATGTAGTAGTCTTGGTATTATTTTTTACCAAGTAATCGAAAAGAATCCAGCAAACGATATAAATCCTTATAAATATATATATATATATAATACATCTATAGTATATATTCATATAGTAATTATATGTTTCTATTTTATAAAGTTATCACCCTAAAGCTATGGTTTAGTGTTTTCCATGTATGTCAGTGTTACTTGTGTGACATGATAAAGAAGAATTTTATATGAATCTGATACATCATTATTTAGCACTGAACACTGGAAGATGTGGCATGTACATCATTCATGAGGTGGTCAAGGATGGGGCTGAAAACTCATTGTGAAATGTTAGAAGGTTTTTCTCTAGCTTGCATAACCTGTTCATTGTTGGCTGGAAAATGTTCCAATGGCAGAAAGGTCTTTGCAATTATGGCCACGCTTCAAGATATATATATATATAAGCAAAGTTACAATGATGAAATAGATGAATTCAGGAAAAACTCCCTTTAGCTAAATCTAAACCTGATGCACTGACAATACATCTTATTGCTCCTTCTTTCTATATATTTCAAAGCAGATTGTGCCATTTTAACCATATATATCAAACAGACAACTCATGCTGATCTTCTTCAGTGGTTCCATTGTGTACATAATTAGGGGATTATGAAGCTGTTTGTGAAATGAATGGTATTACAAGTGGCACACTTGCTGGTTAAGACAGATAGTAAAGGCAGTTTACTTGACCAATCGGAAAGTTCACTTGAAATGGAGTATGAAGTGAAGTAAGGAGTGAAAAGTAAACGATGGAATTCAGTAATGACTGTCACGTAGTTTCAAAAAAATTGTGTACTTGTTAATTGAAAAGTTTCTATTGTAGAAGTTGCCGGTAAGGAAAATGTTTTGCTTTGACCCACAGAAGCTAGCATTGAAAAGGGGTGGTGTAGCACAGACTGTATAAAAAAGTGCCAAAGACTATAGTTGATGCAAAAAAAGACTTAATGGAGACATTGGAGTGTTTATAGCTTGGTAAAGCAGTTGACAAACTTAATTAAAAGCTCGGCCTATTTAGGATTTTTCTCTGATGGTAAAAATGGGATATGTTGTAGTTTAACAACATTGAAAGCTACTTATTTTATGTTATGGGGAAAACGTGTCAGAAAGCTACTGCCTCTCACTATGCTCCTATCAGAATAGAGTATGAATTCCCAGTGAACAAATACGTCAAAGCTGAGAATATGAACAAGGAATTTGTTGTTGCACAGCTCATCAGTCATGATCATAGACGTGTTAATTGCATCATTCAAGTGGGTCTTCCTAAGCAGCTCATTAATTCAACTGTATCTATCAATTGGTACAAGACACACCTTGAAGAGCAGAAAACACATTATTTAAAGGTTGAGAAGGGAAAAGAACAAAAAAGAGGTAAAACATACTTGATGAATAGAAGGAGCTCAAAAATAAAATGAGAAAAATTCAAACTGACATTGGACTGTACTTAAAGCATTAGATGACTATGCAAGGAGGATGTCATTCATAACTACATCTAGCAGCATGATGATAACTGGAAAGAAAAAGAAAGATTTTTGTGGCATACGAAAACAAAATCCATTGCTATCTTCTTGTAATATTATAGTATTTATTCTGAATTTATTCTTTGCCTGTATATTTACAGGCTTCATATAACATGTGGCTGAACCAGCCATTAAGTTGATTTTATTCTAAACTTCCTTTGTTGTTCTTAAGATGCATAATATCTGTCCTACCAATAAATGATATTGCTTAACACTTCAAGTTGTGTAAGGATGTTGACAGCAGTGTCATTCAATGATTGTTTAGGCGATATTTAAAGATTATGTCTCCATCTCTGTTGCTAAGAAAATTACCATCACGTGGTTAGCGAACACACTCACACTGTGTTTATGTTTAGTTTATAATAAAGATTGTGCATTTTGTTTTACTCTTCGCGTCAAATCTCATTATTTCATTTTACATCGACTCAGTTAATAATAGATTTAGTATTATATCATATTACATATCTTAAGCGAATTTTCTGTTACATAGCAGACTTTACAGACTCCAAAGCTTTTAAATGTATTTTTGATTACCATTCAAGTCAACTATGATAGGGTAAATCTGTGTTTGTGTTTTATAGTTTTGAGTGGATATAAAATGAAACAACTCAGGACACAGTATATTTTATATTGGTCATGAAAACCGTTATCTTTATACTTTTACAAAGAAACATAAACATTAATTTATATTATATTATATATTTCTAATTTAAATATTATACACTAACTTATCATACTTGTAAAAATGTAGTTTATAATTTGTATTGTACAGCCTTTGAGAAGAATGTCATATTCATTAACTTGCATTAATTAAATAGAAATTTATTATTCTGTTGTTTAAAATAATGATTAGATGAATAGTAGTGTTGGAAAGGCTATATACACCACTTAAAATAATTAATGATAATCAAGATTTACAATACTTTAACTATGACAAGGCAAAAACTATTGTTATAAAGTAATGTCAATGATTTCCCTCTTTAATTCATTTTTATAACAGTCAGGCATTTGGTGATAAGCTAATGTAACATGCCATGAGATAGATTTTCTTCAAAACAAAACAAGAAAAAGATTGCTAAAAATAGTACCAAGAATATCTTCAGTGGACCAACAATATACATGTGAAGCAAACTTTTTTTTTTACAATTTCATTGTACTTCATCCTGTAGCTAGATAACAGATTTATACGTCAAACATACTACTGGTGTGAACGTGTTTTGTCGTCACTATGAGAAGAATCTATACACTCCCTAGACTTCGAAATGAAACAATTTTCTGAATACTAAGTTTATTTATTATATATTTACAAGTATTTGGAGAGAAAATGGGACCAAATGTACACCATTTTCATAGCGGAACGTAGTGCATATGGAAGTGATGGAAGTACGGTGTGATCAACAAAAATCATTGCTTAATGTACAGAAATCCACAGCCTGTGTAATATTGCCATAAATGACACACGTTATATGGATCACATGCCACAACTTTGTGTAATACAATATGCTGGTGTAAGTGACTTCAGCCTAATAAAAAATAGTAGCTGCTTCTGCAGCACTAAACTGGTCAAACAATCAAGGTAGATTTTTATGGAATGTCCCACATTTCATTGACTACCCTAAGCCTAGGCGTTAACGGGTGTTAATGAAGATCATCTGTGCCCAGGAAGAGCAGTGAGATGCATGTGGCAAACAAAGCCAGATGAAAAAAGGCCTGAGTCTTTGTTAGAGAATATATTATACCACCTGACAGGAAAGAATAATGATGCAGGCTGTTTCTTTGTAACGGAAAACTGGCAGTTGAAACAAAAGGTAGGTAACCTCAAGAGATGTCCTTTAAAGGCTAAAGAGGCCCTCAAGATAATTACTGCTAAACAGAAGAGACCAATGGAGAACTTTTTTCACCCCTCTAGAAGCATGGCACCCAACTATTCCATTCCTATGCGTTTTTTTAAATATATAATTATATGTACTACTCAAAATGTTTTGGGGATCATTCCTTCTCTGTGTTAATAACTTCTCAGCATTAATGTTTTCCAAACCTTTGATGGGTCTGAGAAGTAGTATGATTTACATTTAATTGATGATTGAGTAGTTTCACTTCTGGTCTTTTTCTACTTATTGTCACTCACACGAATAATAGACTATTTCTATAAAGGGATTTTTGACATATAAGATGCCTTATACCTTATTGTTAATTTTTAAATTAATTTTAGTTTTTGTGTTACAGCATTCATATTTTACATTTCTATTACAGAATAACGTGCCAGAATGTAGTTACATTTGAAGGATTTGTCACAAAATGGAATGTATGAATTTTATGTTCTTCCTGCCATAGTTATGAGCCAAGGTGTGTATTTTTGTGATAAGAAGCAGTACAAATGTAAAAAGGGTGTATAAATATACAAACAAGGGTGTCAAACCAAAGACAAGAGTTATTACTGACCGTACAAGGATCCAAGATCCCTTTTAAGACAGCACAGAAGCTCTGAACTTCAAATGAAATTTGAAGTTCTGATGTTGAACCAAGCTGATTCAGGGTCATAAAAGGCCTGTAAGAGGACTTAGCTGACCCATCGTCAAAGGTAAAGGCATCAATACTAGGGTAAAAGCCACATAGTTTAGATAAGCTTAGACTGAATTTTAGTGCTTTTCATGGATGGACCCAAGTTTTACCGTGAATTCAGAGACCTTAGACTGGAGATGACCTAAGGAGTACCATCACTACACCAATGTAGTTGAACAGTTATTATGGTGATGGTTCTTTCGTGGTCAGAGGCAGTGTCAGAATGGCTCTCTAATAGCTGTGAGGTATTGGGATGAGATCTTAGACATTATTAAAGTGAAGTTTTAATCAGGTAAAATTAATGGCAATTTCGTATGTATGCGTGAATTACAATGCCCGCCTGCACTTCGGAGAAACACTATTTTGTACTTATGTAATCGCACACTCACTACCCTGACATAACTTCAATTCAGTATGTTCAAAACTCCCTCTAGCATGCAGTTTTGGTTTGTTTGTTTCTTACTAAGTTACACGAGAATTACCTGTGCATCTAAGTTAGCCATCTCTAATTCTTAAGTTTTAGACTAGAAGGAAGGCAGCTAGTTAACGCCACCTACCACTACTTTTTGTCAAACCGATTAGTAGGATTCGACTGTCAATCTATAATACACACTTGGCCCCAAAGTAAAGAGCAATTTTGTTTTATATTTTCATATTTAAGAGACGAGAATCACGTAACCTCGGCTCCAGAGTTGCGTATTGTCATTAATGAGCCATGCTTAGGCCTACACTGTACAGCCTTCATGAACTAGAAAACCTCCTTATTATTGTTACGCCTCCAGTCGTTAATTAATTTTCAGTAACTTCGTTCCGGCGAAACTTTAGCGACACAAGTTCTTTCTTAAATAAAACTGGTTTATTCTTTCCGAATACAACTTTACGATACACTCAACTTCAACAGTCGTGCTATAACAAACTATAATAACGACGTTAACTTCAACAATACTTTCTGACTGCAGTTCAATTACTCATTACCTACACACACATTGTCTTTCACGTTGTGACCATCTTATATATACCAGACTACCCTATATCTAGTAAATGCTAGGGCATTCACGAAGGTACAGGATAGTTCTAGAAACGTGGCGTGACACTAGTCACGTGACCTCCCTGACGCAACATTATGGAATTAATGAAACCACGTGCCAGAGACTACAATTCAAAAGTCCATCAAAAACATGCATACACTATGCACGGCAGTTGTCAATTATTTTGGTAAACACATTTGTTTGTCATTAGATTTGTTTCATTGTATATCTTTTATGATCAATTAAAATATTTCTGTATGCTTAAAATGTCACACAGATTAAAACTGGGTTTCGATTCTCGTGGTGGACACAGCACAGATAGCCAGCCCACTGTGTAACTTTGTACTTAACAACAAACAAACGAAAAATATTTAAAATGTACGAACTGGTTACCTGTAATTTATAATTTAAACTACCATGCTTTCAGTTTGTTTATTTTTGTTAATGTGAAGACTGTATTATATTTAGCCTTGAATTTCATTAATTTTGTTACGCGTCATGAAATTAAGAATATCTCAAGTTTGAGTGTGTTCAGGTTAATTATGTTGCATGCTGCATGTTTCATTCCAAAATTTCATGTTACCCTAGAGAACAGCAGTAAGTTTTCGACGTTTGCTAAAATCCAGGGTTCAATTCCCCGTGATTAACACAGCAGATAGTCCATTGTGGCTTTGCTCTAAAACAAACAAAATAAAATTTTATATACATAATTCGCTGGTTTTCTTTTCTTTTTATTGTATTTTCTCTCTAAAATCTATTTAAATTTCACTATATTATCGTATGGTTTAATTCTTTTAGCTATCTTCGTTTGTATTGCATTCAGTTCTTAATGATTCTCCACTTTCGTTCAATTTTATATTTTTTGAATAGGTTTCACTTGATATCTATAATTTTTGGAGCCATTATATTTAATGTAGTTTGTTTTGTCCATAAATAAGTTTCGTAGTATTATGCATATGATTCAGAAAAAAAATTTAATGGGAACCACATCAAAGACTTACATTTTTAATCATGTTAATTTAATGTTTTAGGCATAGGAAGGCCCGATATGGGTGGGTGGGGTGAAGGCGAAAGTTGAAAAATTACCAGATTTTAACTGTAATTAGTAAAAAAAAATATTTACTCAAGTATATTCGGGAATATATTTTGAAAATTATTTACGCATGTGTTCTAAATTTAGTAGAAACCATAGTGAATAGGATATAAGTAACCATAAACATGCATCATCCCTCACTTTGAGCAAAGGTTACATGCCATAGAGTCCATTCGATAGTTTATACTCTTTTGGCTAGGCTTCTGTGTTGTTTCTCCTCTAGGGAGTGGGTCGGACACGAGAGGTGGTGTGGAGGTTTGTACAAACTAGTATAAGCTGGGAATTAATCTACCCTTGAACAAGCAAAATGAGAATGATTAGTGGCGTAGTTATTCTAGAATTGTGAGATACCACGCTGAGACTTTCGTCAGATTTGAAGGTGAGGAATATGTGTAATCATGCAATTTCTTATGGGGCACCTTTATATTTTTATTGCGTACAATCAAATTTTGTTTCTTGTTCTAAACAAGTGTTTGAGTCTTTCCTTTGCTGTCATTTATTCTGTCACAAACAAGTAATTTCAATAACTCTCAATGTTTGTAATATTTACTTGTAGTATGTACCTATTGTTTTCAGTGTTACCACAGTAAGTCTTTGTATAAGTGTAAAGTAATACTTAAGCGTTTTATTGGTGTAATGTAATAATATGCTTAGTGTTTGTATACGTTGAAACAGTGTTATGTTTTATTGTGGTTTAAAATAATGTTTTATTTGTGTATAGATTTAATGTAACACCTCCTGTATTTGTGTTATAGTAAAGTAAAAAATGCAACTTGTTCAAGTAACAAAAATGTTGCCTTTGTAATGTAAACTGTTCTATGTATGTTTTATCTGTGTACATTTGTGTTTTAAGGCACTACACTAATCAGTATTTGTGTCTAATGAGGTAAAGCAATCACTTACAATAATGTTTTAAAAGCTACTAAAAATATACATATTCATGTACGAGATTTATACAATGAGGTCCAATTAGGAATGGAGTCCTAAGTTCTAATGTACTCTCGATCAAGTTAGCAGCCACAATGCTGAAATTACGACTGAAAGACATCTTTATTTATAAATCTAAAACTGAGATGCAGGCTCATAAAATTTAGCTACTTTTACAAGGTTAGAGTGATTTGAATACTGAAAAGACCAGCTTTAAGGGGGGGAAAAAGGTCTTTCGTAGTTTAACATA
>NW_013667192.1:160434-166782 GCF_000517525.1 Limulus polyphemus
ATTGAACTGCAGTCAGAAGTATTGTTGACGTTCGTTGATATAGCGTTCGTTTTAGCGTGATTGTTGAAAATAAGTGTATCGTAAAGTTGTATTCGGAAAGAATAAACCAGTTTTATTAAGTAAGGATTTGTGTCGCTAAAGTTTCGTCGGAACGAAGTTACGGAAAGTTAATTAACAAACGGAGACGTAACAATATATTCCATTAAGTCACCATAACCACTCTCCATAGCAGAAGGTCATTCATTGCCCGAAATAATTTTCTTTAGTTTTCTTGTACATCATGAAAATAGTTATTATAAATTTTCACACAAATAAACATGTAAGTTTTTCACATATCGACAAACTGATTTCCGGTAACATATTCATACAAAACGTTTCTTACACGCTAAGAACTGAAATAATTAAAGAAAAAATATCACCATACAGAAGAAAGAATGTTTAAAAGTGGATTACAATAATAAATAATAATTTATCGCAAGCTGTTAAATTAAAAATAATAAGATATATATATATATAGAAACAAACATAGAATATCCACGAACAGAAAAAAAAATATACTAATCCTGTTGCCCCCTCAGTGTTATCCATGTTTAAATATTCTTCATTTCATGTGCAGGTCTGCATACGTGACCACTTGCACGACTTAAACACTTGAAACACGTTTCCCAAACAAGCTCTAATCTTTCAACATAAAAAGGGACTGTCTGAGACACACCATTCATCTCCGCATCTTCTTAGGCATAAAACGGGTGTGGATACAGAGATAACTAAATACTGACCAGAAAGCTATTCACTTCTAAATATACACAACTGTTGGCAACCTGCCAGCTGTTTCATCTCGCACCGCTATCAGCAACGATTATATTAATGAGACCTAACCAAGCAATAGTTAGTTATGCCATCCATGATTTTTATAGTCTTAAAAACAATTCTTAACTAAAGAAAGATGGGTTCCTTATAAACGAAAGAGTGAAATGTAACGCATGTATATATATATATATGTGTGTTGTGTTGGTGCAACGTTTTAAAGTCTTAGGCATTACAATACTTACTTTGGTCCATTTTGCCAAAGTACGTAAAATTAATCATGAGAAAACAAAATTTAATGCTAATAAAATATGCTTCTATGGGAAATTATTTAATTTTACTCGTTATCTTCTAGAATTGTTCAAAACAGTTTTAGTACATAGCAAGTATAATGGCAACGAAACCCGAAGTTTTTGTTGACTAGTTTTCCTTCCCAAAGCAAGCTTATGACGTAACTAACACACGGTTTTATCAGAAAACGTGAGATGTTGCTATGACAACTACAATTGGCGAAGCGTTTCTCAGTTGTGAATATCGAACAGTGACAACATAAGACAGAACAAAGGTCACCGTTTTCCTAACTGGTGAATTTGTTATATATGTAACATGATATTTTTGACCTATTGCGCTCAAATAACAAACACTGCTTTGACTTTATAAGCACGTGACTTGTAAAGTAAACGACAGCGGTACAGATCCTGCAGCTTTTCTTAAAAGGTCTGTTTGTATAACGCTACGATTTACTTCACCTAAATGGTTAATGTTACGATAAGGGACTTGTATAATAAGTGCTCTTAACAACACAGTTCAATTAAAGGATTTGAAAACAATTATAATTGTATCTCTATTTTACAACTCCGTAGAAATAAAATTTAACGTCAGGATGGTTAATGTCATTGTAAGTTTTAAGAAACAAACCTTTTAACTTTATAGGTATTGACATGACAAACTGAATACACCTATTTCTACATACATTCAAATTAACGATGTTTCCCATAAATGTGTTACTACTTTATTATTTCAATAAGTTACTACAAATAAATTATTCAAAGCTAATTATGCTAAGCACAAGGTGGACAGACCATTGTTTATATGAGAGTTAGAGTGCAAATTTGAGCACTTAAACACTTAAGCCTTTTTTTAATTTTCCTGAAGAAATGAAAACTGAGGTGAAACATGATTCGAACACAACCCGTTGTCTCATATGGGCAAAAAAGTACTCTAATAAATTGAATTATGTGATCTCAACATTACGATGATCACGGGATCAGTTTGACTAATAATCGTTTCATAATTAGACATGTATCTGACCTCTGCCTTCACGTGATCATCTTGATAATTTTATCCAGAATATATAATAAACTATATTTTAAATTTAAAAAATCTTAGCGGATATATAGAGGATTAATTACATTACATTAAAACCATTTTGGAGCTTCAACCTGTCGTTATATATGTGTATCGTTAAATAATTGCAAATATTGCTAGTTTTCACAGTTCTTTATATTGTGTAACTGCATTTATCTATTTGTACATATCGTGGCCAGCCCAGAAGAAAAAAAAAAGAACTGCGTATGTCAAAATACCTCTGATCATCAATAAGCAAAAGGTACGGTCATTTACCAAAGGTAAATTGGGACGCGCTTCAATATACTAGTGAATAGCAATACAAAAACTTAAGTAAATTAGTTTTTATGTTGTTCTATGTATGCCATATTACGCAAGTAACTACACCATAGCTGTTCACATTTTACGAAAGCAAGGGGTCGAATAAAATATGTTTCAGTTGAAAATTGTTAGCTTTTCCCTTCACTAACTAGAATAAAACCAATTTTCATTCAGATACATTAGGGGCTGTGCTTTCGTTGCTCATTTCATCACGCTTAAATCATCACCTCTAGTCATTAAAGAAAGCTTGTACTAGTATGACTAGGCTTTTATAACGCTTCTCCCTCCGGATGTGAGTACACCAAGTGAATGATACATTAGGGGCTGTGCTTTTGTTGCTCATTTCATCACGTTTTCGTCAACAGGATGTGGATAGTCATGGACTCGCTTAAATCATCACCTCTAGTCATTAAAGAAAGCTTGTACTAGTATGACTAGGCTTTTATAACGCTTCTCCCTTCGGATGTGAGTACACCAAGTGAATGGGTGGTGCAGAGGTTCGTACAGGTTTGTATGAGCTGGGAATTAATCCCCCTTGAATGTGTAATGAGGGTAAGTAATCAAGGATTTTGGAATACCACATAGGGATCCTGCAAGTGACTGAAAAGTATGGTATTAACACAATTCGTTTGGAGAAGAAGTCCCCTTTCCTTGTTGCAGCAGTCAAACTTTAAACCAACATAAGAAAGCTAGCAGCAAGTGTACAATTGATGTTGTTAGCGTTGACAAGAATAAGACTGACAGCTGTGTGTGTGACTGAAATTTTTATTTCTTTGTTTCACATTTGTGTTCCTTTGATATTCGTGTTGATTTTATTCTTCTGTAAGCATTTTATTCGAACATCCGTTACTACGGTACTTAATACTTATCAGTTGACAAGTGCACTTTTGAATATCACTCGCAACTCGTATGAACAAATATTTGAGGTACTTTAACTTCATAGAAGGCTTTTTACGTATTTTTTACTCCATTTTACTTAATTGTATTTACCCTTAGAATTACAGATGGTTTCCATATGAATGCCTTAAACTAGGTGCGCATCCAAATTTTTCATGGATTTGTTTATTATCGAATCGCTAATAAGATACGAGTTACTCGCAAAATGCAAACAAAAATTTTCACCTATACTTTGATTACTGCAGCTAATTACTGTTAAGGTCGTCTATGTATTTTACATAGAAATTTAATATTTTCATCCAACGTTTTTCTCGGTTCTTTACACTTAACATTGTAAGAGTCAACAAACATAAAATTACTCAGTGTGATGTAATATGTGAACTTCACCGGAATGAACGTTGTAAAAATAAATCAGTAATTTAAGAGTTAATGTTTTATTATGTTTCTACACATCGACAGATAGTATATAACACAGTTATAAAGTTATAATGAATAACTAGCGCTGAGAACCAAACATAAATGATTTTATAGTGTTATAAAATAAAATAAGAAGTTGTTTAAAGCAAAATATATTTATATTCAAATCAAAACAGTCAATCAATACATAATATGTAAGCGAAAAGCAGCATTTGGCGGGCTGATGTATACAAAAGACTGAGTAAGTTTTATTTTTAAAAAAAAGTTTGTAAATCGACAAGTCACGCGACAAACAAAACTAATTTTTAAAGTTACGGTGGAATGGCGTGTATCACAATTACATTCTGATATCATTTGGCGTTACGTTGAACTGTATATATTTATCGTTTTTTTGTTTTTTGGAGGGGGTGTATGTCATAACTATTTCTAACGCAAAATATTCATAAACTCAAATAATAAAAATGTGTTCAGATCGTAGATTTAAAATTTCCAAGATAGGGATAGCCTTTATACTTAATGGCGGTGGATAACAAAGGAATATGGATCAATTTGGGACAAGTTACGAACCATCCACAAAGAGACCTACAACAAGTCATGCCCCAGCTGTAGTAAGCATAGTGCGGTGTCTTGTAACAGGTGAGAATCCACGAACACAAAGGTTATTGGCAAAAGCCGTCCACGTGCCTCAGGCAACAATACTAACATTATAGGTAAGGATTTCCGTCTGTAAAAGTGACAAAAGTCAGGAATACAGAAATTATTTCCCCTACACATTTCTTCAGTTGTCGCATACCTCAAGAAGTTGGATAATAAAACGAGTATCGTGCTATTCTAAACAACTCAGCGTGGTATGAGGGACCATGCCCTCTTTGGAGAGCTATCCTACCCCTACATGAGGTATCAGGATTTAGTTAATTTTTTCTGCCCCTCTCAAACTAACTCTTTGTCCCTTCTGTCCCACCAAATAAAATCTTAGTAACGCCCCTTTTTTTTATAGGTTTTGTTAAAAGAAATATTCTATTACAGTGATGAGCTTGTCAAGTAACTGGTTTTGTCATTGTTATCTCGGATTTTACTTATTATCAAATTAAAAAAATAATAATATATTTACGACTAGTTTTATAGACAATATCAGGAAAACTTATTTTCGAAAACTAAATTAGATTTCACTAATATGCTCTCGAGTCAACTGAAAACTACTGGGTTAGAAAACATTCCTACTAACACAACGAATACAGGCTAGTTTGGAAGCCTACGAATATTATGTCAAGAAACAATAATTTTGATGATGTTTGTGGAAGAAGCCCACCACCCAAATACGCCCAGTTCTATGTTTAACTCGCTTCAAATCTATAGTAATATATTGACACACAGAAACCAGATTTCTACGATTCTACTCATTGCCTCTCATGTCTGAATGTCACGTGTTTTTATGAGTTCATTGGACACACGAAAGTTATGTTTTGCCAGTCTCAGAAATAGGCATAAAACGGATACATTAAATTACAAAAAAATAGAAAATATATGAATTTAATGAAAGTTTATCAATAATATTTGCATTGAAAGGTATTATTTTAATCATTAGATGACTCTTTCTTTCTTGTCTATTTCACGTTTTCTCCACTTTCTTCACATTTTCATTGTGTTCGGAATATTTGTTTATGTAACAAATTATTGAAAAAAAAACCTGATGGATAGGAAAAAAAAATACAACATTTGTTTTTATTTTATAAATGCAGCAAATCATTGGCTATAATTAAATCAATATATTGTTTATTATTTATAGCTTTGAAGTATATTATCCGTAACAGGAAACGCACTGCCTTATGCCTAATGTAAACATGTTAAAAGGAGGCCACCTATGGAAGTTAATGTTGTGAAAATATAATGTCGTAATTCCAATATCTTACTACAATGGACGTAGCATGTATGTCAGTGTCTATATATGTAACCAAAACTCCTGCGCCATCTATTGAATGGCACTACAACAAACAAATTCATACGAAATTTCAAAATTTCACACTTTGGGTATTCAAGATTCAGACAATTAGACAAATAACTCTGGCATGTGCAGCAACCATTTCTTTATAATAGAACACAATTTTAAATAAAAGTACTCTCCTCACAACAAAAACACGACTTTCACTAGGACTGTACGTGAGGATTTGATTATATCTTTACTGATGTAATTTTATATGTAGTACTGAGAAAAACGGTACCACATTTAATATATATAAACATTACCGTTTATATCATTAAAATGTATGAAAAGTTTGAGCTCTGTACATTGAATCATTTTGACGCAATGAGTTGCGTATGACTAAAGAGCACAATCCAAACACTTTTCACGTGCAGTACTTCCCAGAAAAAAATCCCTTTTTAGAAAATGTTCACTTTTTTCCAATTTATTTTCAATGAGGTATAAATACTACGATTAATAATTACTAACACAAACAGCTGCACGTTGGGCGGCGTTTATTCTGCTAGTGTATATAAACATACGACAATCCAAGACAATGCTGTAGGCCATGTTTTTAACCTTGACGTTTCTTGAAATTT
>NW_013667192.1:167676-181417 GCF_000517525.1 Limulus polyphemus
GGACTTGTGTCGCTGAAGTTTCGTCGTAACGAAGTTACGGAAAGTTAATTAACAAACGGAGACGTAACAATATTAATTAAATTATAGATATATCAATTCATGGGAATATGACTGAAAAATTTCATTTTTTCTGAAAAGGTTGTGTCTATTTACTTGTGACCACGCCGTGTACATGTTTCATTAAAATTGTTGTAGACCTAGGCTATGTTATTCTTTTTAGGAAGCTGAATATTTAATGTCGTTTGCATTACACACATGCGTATTGTAGGCGCAAGAATAGTACCTGGGATTTGACAGCACAGCGGGTTGCCTATCAAAGTCTTGGGTTCTGTATATTATGTTTATCTTCCGTATAAACTCAATGGTTTTCGATAACCGTGGTGGGTACAACACAAATAGTCCAATGCGTACATGGGGCGCCCGCAAAGTTTCCCAGTTGGGGCAAACTAGTTTGAATTAGTGAAGTGAATAAAAAAATGCATATACATATGCTGAATGAATAAAGCAAGAATTATGTTTCTCATTTTCCTGGGGGGATAAGTTTAACAACACACAAAGAAACTCAAATTTCGTTATTTTGTCTACATTCCTTGAATAATTATTAATATCTGTAATGCACGATCCGTGATAATACAACAAATAAGACCTGTATAACGTTATACATCTTTTATGATTGGCTGTTCGGGTATTTTGAATTAACAAATAATTTTTACACTCGGGAGGTTAGCCCTGACAGCAACACCAAAGAGCGAGCATATTTAGTGACGGGGATTCGAACCCGCGACCCGCAAGTTGCGAGTCGAGCGCCTTAACCACCAACCTATGCCAGGGCCTTGATTTATACAACTCTAGTGCTCACTAAACAGAACAATAGTTGTGTATGTCGTCGGGATAGCTAACACTCGTCGAATTAAAATGATTCTACACAAACATTAATTTGTAAAAAAAACAATTTTTGCGAACAATTAGAAGGATTAGAATTAGAGAAATGTCATCTTTAGTATCTTTAGTATTTTATTGAAGATTTCTAATACATAATGTCCCCCGGTGGCTAAGTAATTCGGAGAGTTTATGAGGTTAAAAGTCAGGTTTTGACACCGCAATGAGTAGAGCATAGATAGCCCATTCAAGCCGTCTCCAAATATTATTAGTCTCAAAGTGGGTTCCTCGTCATCGAAATAGATAGCCCATTGTTTAGTTTTGTACCTGTAGCCCCCCAGTGGCACAGCGTTATGTCTGCGGACTTACAACACTAGAAACCGGGTTTAGATACCCGTGGTGGGCAGAGCACAGATAGCCCATTGAGTAGCTTTGTGCTTAATTATAAACAATAAACAATGTACCCCGTATCTTTACGGGCAAAACAATATTTGTGAAACTGTAATCGTCTTTGTTTTCCTCAATTCTGTATAGTATAGTATTTGAAAACAGAAACAATGTGGATATTTTATTGAATAAAAATGTACGTTAGGTAATTTATTTCAAAACAGAAACAACATCTTTAACCAAAAATGAGAAACAATTAAGTATATCTTTCTTTTTCCACAGGAACAACGAGTGAGTAAACCGTAGAAGCATTGTCTATGTCTAATTTCAACTAAAAATTTACAAAAAGACACACTACTGAATGTCCCACCTTAATATATTTGTGGATTTATTTACATATACTGGTAATGTCATGTGTCTGATGTTTGCTTTAATCCAGTAAATACAGAGATTTAATCATATAATGTTGGCCTGCAAGACAATGGGTATGAGCAAGAATCTCTACGACTTTCAAGGGGGAATAATAGTAGACGTTTGTTTTAGACCAAAGCCACATTAGGCTATCTGCTGTGTCTACCAAAGATAACTGAATTTCGGATTTTAACGTTGTAAGTCCGTAAACTTACCGCTTTCCTCCCAGAGGACAATAGTAGGCACTCGTCTAATAGGCGCGTCTTTATCAAAAATCGTTTCTTTGACCACATATTTAACGACATTTGTCACCGGAGCGTATCAACAGTAGAAACCAAATGTTTAAACGTTTGCCACTGGGAAAAGTTTACCAGCCAATCAGTGTTGGTTAACCAATGGAAAAGATGATTAGGCAGATCAGTAATAACTAGCAACAGGCGAGAGATTGTGCCCCTGCTGAGTGACTCCTTCAACAGCGGTTAGAAATGGATTATTTCCAATTGTAACATGTGAGGTTTATTTATCAAATACTGTCATGTGACAGCTGATAATACCATTTAGTTCAAATAAAAGTAGAAAAACACATCTTCATGGCGTTTAGGGTCCAAGCTTTGGATAAAAAAATCACTGTAAACGTGTGGTGTTATGTGATGAATTCCATCTTGTCTTTTTTGCACTCATTTATACAAGTGATACACTTTTGATAATTCATTTCCTTTTTAATATATATATGCAAGATGGGCAAGATAATTTTTTTAAAACTAAAATAAAGCTAGGCAGAAAGAATTATTTTTGAAAAGTACTATTTTGACTTTTGTGTTTGTAATGAGCTAATATTGGCAATCGCATAATAGAATAACATGATAGATGAAAACGATAAATAGATAATCTATAAAATTAAACTGTATAAAAATAATAACAATGATACAGTAAATAGAAGACAAAATAAGCAGCAAGTTTAGAAATTAATTATAAAGTTATTGTTAACATAAACATTCTACTTACACGGTCTGAAACAAGTTTTACTTCATTAAAACATGTGCACATAAAAATCAAATACAAATTTTATCTGGGTTTGTTAGGTAAGTGGAACACACTTTTATTTTTTGAAAAATACGTGTTCGCTGTTTATTTTCATATAATAACCAGTAAGTAAAAATGATTTGATTTAAGTGAGCTATGAAAATTGTTTTAGCAGGCACAAATTAGGCTTAGCTCACGTTAAGCCTACATTGTACTTAAAGAAATGTGGGACTTTTTGCTATATGAATTGTTCCTAGTTATTTCATTGAAGCATAAAATCAGTCATACTACACATTTAAAATGAGTACGTGGTTTAGATAACTTTTGTAACATATCATAATTTGACTATATTGGCACTTTGATAATCGCACTTTTTACAACTCAAAAATCATTTATTACCACAGTACTATGAATTTTAAAAGTCTTTGTTACTTACTCGAATAGCACTCTTCAATGTTTCTGCTTCTTGCCGTAGGTTATCTAACTCATTCATTCTTTAGTATAAATTAAGGACTGTAATGATCTGGAAGAACAAAAAATAATAATCCATGACCTTTGATCAAGATTCTCAAATACATACACACAAAAAAAACGAAGTTTAAAAAACAAGACAGCAATTTTACGTAGTTTATTTTTCTCTAAACGAACAACAACACAAAAAGCACCTTAACAAGTTTATATGCTTTACCGTACTTGTTATCTCCTCTATTAAATAACTATATATTTATCCTGGCCTGATGCTGCATATAGAGTATAACATTATAAGTGAAATTAGAGTAGATGTTTAAATACGGTTTTGTAGTATACAAAGTTATCTTGAGTGATTTATGACACACTTTTAACTTAATTTCTTGTAATTAACTACGTTTAGGTGGATACAGTAATGTAAGGCTAAGAAATGACAATATATATTAGAAATAAACAAAACAACTATAAATGCGCTGTAAGGTACGTTTTGAAAACGTCAATGCTATCCTTGGTAAATGTTTGATAAAAGCAAAGTCGGTAGAGAGAAAATTTGGTACAAAATATAAACTGATTAACTATCGTATTGCAGTGCATTGGCATAATAAAGTGAGTAGTCTTGCCATAGGGTTTACATTCATGATATCACTCTGCAATACAAAACAAGACCAAAACTGAGCAGAAACAGATCCATCAGTATCTGGTAGCTTCACCTTTTTTATATTAGAAAGGGTTCATGTTCAGTAGAGTTATGTATACCTGCAAATTATGTCCCTAATTTTGAACTGATAGACTAGACGGGAGACAGCTAACCAACAGCACTCACCGCCAACTCTTGGAATACTGTAATCGAATAGTGGAATTTGACCGTCACCTTTTTAACGTATCCATGGTCCCAAAATGTGGAATGAAATCTTGCGATAAGAGGACACAGTCCATGAACCTCCCGGTCCATAGTCCAGTATGCTAACAGGTAGTAATGCTCGACATCTTGGTCAAAGGAAAAGACGATTGGATAGACTTCTAAGTGCAACAGGCGTCAGATCATGTCTGAATTGGCCAGTTATATAACAGTGGTCAATACTATAGCCATTTCTAAAATGCAAAGGATATTACACAAACTGTTTTATGACACCGACAACTAGTCCTACAATCTCTTCGTTCAGATGCAAAGAGGAAAGCACAATTCGAAGATGCTCAGGTATTATTTGTGGATAGATAATGAATGGAAGAATGTGATCCGTCTGATGAATCCATATCACCCCTTTATGTGTGTAGACAATAGTGCAGAAGCCGAAACAACCACAAAAGGTACTTGACCGCCTTGTGTCATTCTGTCAGTCTAAGGCTGTGTATCAATGTGAGGAACGACGAAGGTGGTGTTTTAAAATTCCTTCAAAAGGCAAATAAAATCCATAATGTACATAAACCTTTTTACTGATTATGTCTACTTCACAATTTCCATTCCAATGCTGATAAAAAAGGGCCTTCCTAAGATTATAATCCAACATGTCCTATTATCTAAAATTGATTCGAAGAGCAAGACTGTGACTTAGGTCACCTCCCTCCTTCAGCATAATCTGATCTCAAACCGATCAGTCACTTTCAGGGATGAGCTTCAGAATCACATTCGTCACAGTAATCCCCTGCTTACATCCGTAAACCAACTGCAGTCCAAAATCCTCGAAGAATGGCAAAAAATCAAGCAAGAGACATTTTGGATCATATGGAGTCTGTGCCATAATACGAAAAAAAAACCTAAATTAATTAATAGAAAAAAAGAAGATTAATAAACTCGCAAGTGCAACTGACATATCACGAAATATTTGCCCATATACTATCATACAACTCTTGTTGTACAAATATACTTTATAGACACATAAGATTGAATAATATGGTCACAAAAGAAACGTCTTGCTCCAGGTAAGTTAGAAGTGTGGGGAGTTTTTAATGACAAACACACAACAGTCTAATTAGAAAAAAGCTTTTCATCTATTCCATTAGATGATTTTGCGTAAGTTGGATGTCGAAGCGATGTTCAAGGCATTCATATATCATATCATTTTTTAGGAAGTTATTAATGACAAAATCTTTCACTATAGCAACGCCATTATGATTGGGAAAATTACGCTTCAGGTAAGGAGAGTCATTGAAGATTTCTATAACGACGATCTAACTGTATGTGCTCTCTATAATGGTCATCTAGCTTGAATTTAGTGATTGCTACATAAACTTGACCACACCTATAGTGCACCTGTATCTTCCTCTTATTCCATTTATTTGACCTGAGGAAATAGTGTAATAGTATAATGCAAAGAACAGTTAAAGAAGAATAGGAATTTATAACATTTTATGGATAGTAAGGCAAAATAAGTTATAAAATTATGTTAATCACCACCAACACCAGCACCATCCTCCAGTTCATTATTATGTCTGGCATATAATGATCTGTTTTGTGACCTAAACTTTGAAAAAATGGTCAATCAGTCTATGGTTGTAAATGAGCAGAAGTGACTATACAACTTGACATGTCATGACATTTGGTTTTAATATGGTTTAACCACAAACAATAACGACAGCCTGACACCAATGTTGCATTTTCAAATTCACAGTTTTGATAATGTCCTGAGATATCCTTTGAAAAAGGTGTTTTCAGAGCGATTTTAGTGTATGGAATCACTTAAACAGAATGTAATACAACTTTCACCATCATCCAATACCTGTTTGATATAAGTGATGTGTCGTTAGTATGCAGTACACTCCATGTATTCAATCCTCGTGGTTAGGGCGCTCGACTCGCGATCTGTTGGGTGCGGGATCAAAACACTTTACCGAATATGATAGCTTTTTCAACAATGGAGGTGTTATAATTCAACAGTCAATCCCACTATCTGTTGGTAAACAGCGGCCCAAGAGTTAGCGGTGGGTGGTTTTAACTAACTGTTTTTCCTTCTAATCTATCACTATAAAATTAGGGACAGCTAGTGCAAATAGTCCTTGAGTAGCTTGCGCGAAATTCAACAAAACAAACAAACAATTGGGAAAACATTTTTTCTACTATCTGTTTACATGTGGTATGTAGATGCCACATATATCCCTTGATTATAGCATATATTTAATATAACAGTATTTTAGGTTTTCTCTTAGAATTATATCCCAGCACCTGGAAAATTCAGTTAAAGTCAAATGTGAAATTAGCCCTCGGTGTTATTCTTTATAGCATGAAACGATCAAGGTTGTTACCTGCTGTTTCACAGGATGTTTGTGTTGAATCCTGGATGTAAAGTTACAGTCACACGTAGAAGAGATGTATCTGCATACTTGTGACCCAGTTTTTGATTGGCCAGCTATAGAGATACTGTGAATTGTTAGTATTAACGTTTCAGTTGGTAACTGTGTGTATTTTGAATTTTAATTCAGTATTAGAAATACTCTCAGAATCGTTTTAATGTATAATTCTATTTTCATTCATTAAATGACAATATTTTTTGTAATTCCAACCAGTCGAGTTTGTTTATTTCTAACTACTATGATTCTTATTTTATCACACGATTGGTCATTCTTTCAATTGCCACCCTTTTAATAAAGTTGTCTTAGCGTGTTTTCACGCGGAGACTCGCCTCTATTATTTAACGGGTGATAAATCACTATGCGTATCCTTCGGAATACTAGGTCACTGAACTTAATTGTTGCGAAGGGCGGGTGGCTGTGAGTTTATTTCACGTCTTGGAATACCACATATAAATATTACTGACCACATTTCTACACTATAAAATAACAGGGCGGGTGGCTGTGAGTTTATTTCACGTCTTGGAATACCACATATAAATATTACTGACCACATTTCTACACTATAAAACAACAGTATGAAGTGTTGTAATTATATAAAAATAATATCCTTCCAAAGTCTTATTAGCACATATTATATATATATATTCACTGGTGTTTCTATATTACCTTTTCCACTAACGATGTTATTGTTCCGTTCTTGGGAATGAGATGTAAAGTATATGATGTGATGGACGTTATTTTTGGACAAACTTTTTATATGAAGCTCCGTTGTCGTTGTATTGTTTAATGTTAGACTATTTTACTGGTTTAACTAAACGCCCATTATACTCATGTTACCCATTTAAAATAGATCATCATAAATAGAACTAGAGCAATAGTTCTACAGAGAGAAAGGAAATGTAACACCAGGAATGGAATTACTAGTCTGAACAATCACACGACAGAAACAAATGTCCACCGAACTAGCGACCAATTATTCTAAGATATCTATATAAAAAAGAAGCAAAGGATCCACGCAGTAATTAACATCCACACCAATCATTACAGAACAGGAAAGTAATATAAACTGAATTTAGGAAACAAGGCAGGAACATTCCTTTCAGCCCACACACAAAACCACTAACAGTATATTAGTGAAGAAACATTTTATTATTATTAATTGTATATGTTGCCGACAATTTGGGATCCGAGGTGCGTTATAAATATGACGATTATACCTCACATTATTCGATCAGGCCAAAGTAGCATAGGAATTTATGGTGTTTGCTGTTAATTAGCTGCCTTCCCTATCAGTTCAAAATTAATGACGGCTATGCTCAGAAAGCCCTTTGTGTAGCTTTGCTTTAAAATTAGGAAACAAACAAAATGCGGAACGTGTTCAACAGAAAGACCTCACGAACCTTAGACCATTCAATCCGAAACCAAACAACCACTAAGTCACACATGGCTCTTTTTAATTATTTAGGGTAGAACTTTAAATCATCTCGGAACTTATTCATCGAGTTCACATGCAAGAACAAGTCAACTTTCATTCTAAAACAACCCTAAGCCTCATGACTATCAACTATGTATTAAAATCCTCTAGTATTTTATAAAATTATGGGCAGAATTAATAACACAGACTGACATGCATGAATATTATATATGTACCACGTGATATTATACATGACTACATACTTGTAAATATGATTACACAGAGCTTACCGATCTCACCGCAACGTCAAATACTATTAGCAAGTTTCCTCAGCACTGCTTCTCATTCACCAAGTACTTCTGTACGAAAATGTTACTTATCCTTCACTGCGTGCAACATCACAATACAGTCTCAATATTTAAACAATTCAAAGAGTCGGGTATTAAATCAACAATACAATGATCGATAACTTGTAAGAAAAACGTACGATTTTTTAACTTTTAGGTGAAAAAACCTTTGTATCACTCGGGAAATATAAGAATATAATAATGTTTCTTTACCTCAACCACCTGACTATTAAACTTCGTACACTACTGTAAGTCCTGCGGCAAACACGGCTACTAAAGCCCTCGGGAAAGAGAAACAAGCCCACAGGGTCATAATAAAATACAAAGAGCCAAAGAGTAAAATTAGACCGGTTCTCTGACGCACAAACTCTGTGACGCCATTCACTGGTTGCAATGGTATCACCATAATCAATACGAGGCTGTTGCCACCCGGCGTAACGAGTCGAACACCTAACATACGACGGTAAAGCGGCGCATGATCAAACTTAATAAATATTGTGTTAACAAACAAAACGCCCATCAGTTAAGATAACAAGAATAAACAATTAACAATATAATATTTTTTTTTCTTTGTACATAGCAAACCACCACTCAACAAAAAATAGTTTTATAGATGTGTATTATACTGTACAACGGTTAGAGGTAAATATCGAGTTACAAAATGTCGGAATATTACAGTAACTAAAGGACTGTTAACATAGCACAATTACGTTAAAAAATTTACAAGATTTGTTTCTTATTATCTTTACACTATTTCCGTCATTAATATCATTTTAAAACATCATAATGAGTTTATTTTAGGACATAATTTGTCGTAGTGCCGAATGTGTTCATTTATTTATTGGATTAAGCACAGAATACACAACTTACGAATACAATGAATATTTTATTACACCAACAAAACAACGATATGAACCTCGCTTATTGACACGTAATAGTAATAGGAGCTGCATAGCCAAATGATCGCTTCTGGTAGTTCTAACAAACTTTAATCCCATCCTCTCCGTCAGTTGTTTTTTATATTTCTCCCACATACTGTCTAGACTTAAGAAGTGACATAAATATGAGTTGGATGGTGATGGAGAGATTATGGACTACAATGTTATACTTACACTAAGTTGGGAGGATAACACTAACTGGACATAGTCACTCTGTGATGCATTACTCAACAATTATAACACATTTCTCTACAGGTTGAATGTTGAACCGCGATAATAAATACTCTTACATAAGCATCTGCCGGTGGGTCAGAGGTCAGTTTATTGTGCGTCATTGCGAGAAAAGAAAGAAAGAGATCTGAAAAACGACATGGGCTGAACAACTAGAACCCGTTTAAAAGGTTTAATGCAAATACATTTCTTTGAAGTCTCAAGGAATTAACTTTATTTTGATTTATTTTAAGTTTTGGAGGGGGAAAAAATCAATATAATCTTCAATGTAAGAACAGACAGAAAACTGTCAAAAGTCGCCAGCATTATTAAATGTCTATGACTCTTATATGATCTAGTATATTTTACAGTATTACTTTTTATGTAGTACCAATACCATCGCAGGCATACACTGTTGTAATCATCTGTTTGTTTGAAATAATTCTTGAAAATACGGATTCATTCGTCTATTATTTCCTTGATGACGTCAGGTGCATTGTTATAACAATAATCTATATGTAACTACTTTCCAGCCATCCTGGTACATTAGTGGACAAAGTATTTAATACGTCATCAATTGGAAGAAGCTCATTTCGACTGGATAAGATTGTTGTTGTTGTTTTTAAGCACAAAGCTGCACAAAGGGCTATCTGTACTCTCCCCCACCACGGGTATCAAAACCCGATTTCTAGCGGTATAAGTCCGCAGACATATCACTGTGCCACTGGGGGGCAACTGGATAAGAATGACACTGGCAGTGAAAATGCCATTAGCTCTGACAACTATAGTGTAGTTTTAAGCAGTGTTCGAGAAACAGGTCTTGCAAAATGTACCACATGACCTTGCCCTAGAGATAACTATAACAGAATAACGACAAACAGATATAAACGTTGTAATATTTCTTATTTAAATTCGACAACGTTAACCCACACATATAGATACAATATTAAATTATTGATACGAACAATCAAATTGTACGTATACTAAAGAAGAAGATGGTATAAGGACATATCAAAAAGTTTGTTTGTTTTTGAATTTCGCGCAAAGCTACACGAGGGCTATCTGCGCTAGCCGTCCCTAATTTAGCAGTGTAAGACTAGAGGGAAGGCAGCTAGTCATCACCACCCACCGCCAACTCTTGGGCTACTCTTTTACCAACGAATAGTGGGATTGATCGTCACATAATGTAACGCCCCCACGACTGAAAGGGCGAGCATGTTTGGTGGGACGGGGATTCGAACCCGCGACCCTAAGATTGCGAGTCGAGCGCCTATCAAAAAGTGATAATTTCAATTTCTTGGTGGTATGTAAGTAAAATAACAAAATATTGTTTTACCAATATGACATATATATAGATATATGTTTAAAATTAGCTCTTGAAATTCAAATATGTTTAAAATGAAGCGAATTACAACCTTGAATTTCTAAGTCATGTGGTAACCATTAATGAAAACTTGTTTGTAGAAGCCTTGTTTAGATTATGTGGTTAACTTGCACAATTTCCATGATTTCAACAGTCTTGTGATGCTAAACTCAAATGTTCGGGTTTCACCTCGAAACTCATATCACAGTCGTTTTATTACTATTATCTGTCTTCTTGAAATAGAACGATTGTACAACGATTCTGTTTGAGTAAGTAGGTTGACATAAAGGTCAAGCTGCTACTGGCGAAAATGGTAGACTACATGTTAGAAATTATAAGATATTAAATATTTGAATTTTGATATTCTTGACTCTAACCTTAAGTCAATATGAGTGCGTAACTATATTTCATCACACGATTTGAACACAATTTGATTTCTGTTTTAAAAATAAATAAGAATTTCCACAACATATGAATTGCATGTGTTTGACACATTGACATAAATCAATGACGGTGAAATATTGCAATCTTATTGTACATAATAATTTATAATATTGTGATGAAATTTCACAAAACCACAAATTTGCCAATTTAATAAATAGTCATTACAAACTTACAGGTAAACAGTCATGGCTTTCTTATAGGTTTTTTCCATGATAATCTCTATAATACAAATAGTTTAAAACTGCATTAAAAATGAAACAACTATGTAAAATATGTAGCTTGAAAACACTTCAAACTTGTATTGGAGGGTTTATTTTTTCACTTTTTGTATCAAATGTACTAAAATGTAGGAAGAAAATAAAATATTCTTCCGTTTTTCCATGCACTGTATGTGAAGAAAAGTTTACTTAAATGATTTTCCAACGATCATTTCTGTTCGGATACTGAATGAAGTGTTCTATACCTTTAGCAAGCTGGGTGGACGTTTCTACTTTTTCTCTATTCAAACCTTAAATCTGGATCGTTAATATCTCTTTCTGGTAAATCAATCTAAAATGACTTGAATGAGCAGACATTGGTAACTAATAACCCACTCAGCTACACTAGGTTAGGGTACTCACTGTTATTGTGGCTAATACTTTGAGGCAGGTAGTGATATACATCTCATGGTAATTTTACATCAAACTCTGATATTTTTATCGGGCTTGAAACGTAGAAGTGGTCTTGTTAATCGCGTGGATCAAATAGTAGTTGCTATCACTTACAAACTGATCTTTTGCTTAAAGTAAAGCAAATACTGTTCGATTTGTTTGTTTGTTTTAGAGCAAAGCCACGTTGGGCTATCTACTGTGTCCATCATGATGATTCGAACCCCAGATTTTAGTGCTGTAAATCTTCAAACTTACTGCTATCTCACCTGGGGCAATACAGTTCGATAAAGTATGTTAATTGGGGTAATCTTTGGAGAGAATTTCTGAGTAGTATGTGATTGACATAAAATCGGTTTGATATAAAAAACCGCTAATTGTTTCTGCAACTGCCTTTGCTGTGTCTGTCAAGGTCTTTATTTCGTCCTCCAAAACAGTGTTTTTTTTTGTTTTTTTTTCCCTGTGTCAACCTTGTTGGCAATAAATCTCTATGCTTTGGCAGCCCTTGAAACCGCTAGCTTCAAAGAAACACTGAATATCTACAGACTTCTAGACCAATTTATTATTGCTAATGTTAATCTTGGTGATATCCATGACACATTTTACAGTCTTTTACAAATATGTACTACACATTAAGACTTTAATGCGGGAACTCCTTTATTAAGTTGCTGTCCTAGAGTTTTTGTTAATGTAACGAGTCTCAATTAATATTCTAAAACATTATATTACAGTCTCGTTGTTTGCAATATATAATTACACCAATATTTAGAAGAATAACAAATACGCAGTACTGACTAAAATAGAGGGTACATTTCATTAAAAAAAACAATCTATGACTTCAAGTAGATTTTATTAGCTTAACGTTTCATCTTTAAGCCTTCATTAGAAGCTCCGCTTATGGTACTTACAGATAAACTATCTAACTACCGTATTTGCCCGAATATAATGCACACCCAGTTTTAAAAGGTTAAGTTGAAGAAAATATGTTTTTTTACACATCAGTTGTATAAAATGTATTGAAGAGTCTCTAAATACAGTAAACAACGATCGTGTATTAAACATTTTTGGAAATCTTTCATTGAAATGTTTTTATACGAGTCAATTTGACAAAATCTGCGGACAGTTTATACGTGGTAATACACTAAGTTAATCATTCATTTTCACATACATCTTCGTCATCGGTAGAATTGTTGCTACCATTGGATTCATCGTACTCATGGGACTTGCTTTCTTTAATCTTTGCTTTATTCTCTTCTGATTCTCACATCATGTCATCATCCGTCCCGTCCATTATATTGCATTGGATGTGCCACATTGTTTGAAACCTTTAATGGCGCTTTAATGATTTTCGGTGGTAGCTTCTAGTGAAATACCTAATAAAATTGAACATGTGCGAATATAATGATCTGTCAATATTTTCGGGAGGTATTTGGAAGAAAAAAGTTTCCATTATGTTCTGGCAAATGGCAAATACGGTAATTAAAAGAACCGTGTGAGACAGTCAGTTCGTGTGCGCTAGTTTAAATTGAAACCCAGTATTCTGTTTGGCTAATTGTACAGTAGTACATTTACATTTATATGAGTGCAAAAGTAAACGAATTTTAATGTACATTATTCTAAACGAGTGCAAAACTACGACGTTTACAACATTAACTTTAAAGACAATTACCTCAGTAACGTAAACAAATGGGCAAGGAAACACATTGAGTTAATTGTTTACCTTTCTGTGGCTTGTAAATAACGCACTACTATTACACCTCAATACAAATTCCAACTGGCGCCTAAAAATCGACAATGAGGCCTAAGGTTTAAATACTGTTTCGTATGTGCTCGTTTGTTAACTTCCGTTATAAATTCTTTCCGAGGAACTTCAGCAATAAAAGTCCTTTCTTAATTAAAACTAGTTTATTCTTTCTCATACA
>NW_013667192.1:181427-204734 GCF_000517525.1 Limulus polyphemus
TTTACTTACGGTGCCTACTGTTTTTTTGATTCAATTAGCTCTATCTTCAATCTAGCTGCATATCTATCTCTCGCTGGCTTTATTTGCCGGGCTTATATACTAAAAAAGAGGGCGCCTGGCAAACACTCGGACATTCGCGGGGTTTCTTGATAAGTCATGATCCTTCTAGAAACTCCAGCGTGCATGCTCCCAGCGTCGCATGACTTCTGATGTCCTAACAATACCTTCGAAGGTGAAGAACAAGTTTACCCACTAAGTTTGTTTGTTTTTAAAGCAAAACAACATTGATCTATCTACTGTGTTCACAGCATGGAATCAAACCCTTGATTTTAGCGTTGTAATTCCGTAAACTTATCGCTGTCCCACTGGAAGACTACTAGCTAGGGGAATAAAATATTACACCATTTCATTTCCTCGACGTTTTGTTAATTCTTTAGAGAAGAGTAAAAAAAAAAAGTTCATAAACTTATGGAAGGAAAAAGAAAAATAAGTGAAACAGAGATAAGACAAACAAAGACAGTTGATTTTTACACTTCTTGATCCCGTTTTATAACGTCGCTTTATCAAGAGTTCGCTGAATAAATAATCTCAAAGGTAGCGATTATCTATAATAACGAAAAATGTTTGTGTACAGAGATATATTTTTACATTTCTTGATACTATAATTTCAACGACTCACTATCTTATAACTATTACACGTTTCCAACTACCTCAGTACAGGCATCTAAAATCGACAATTAGGCCTCAAGTTTAAATAAATTCCTACGCGAACAACGTACATAATTTCTGTTATTGGCGTTAGTGGACCCAATGCTTTGTTAATACTTTAGGGGAGAGTAAACAAGAGATGATATCATTGTGGAAGGAAAAAGAATGAATAAGTGAAATAACACCAAACGAAGACAATTGAATATTAAATTTTTTGTACCACAATTTAAAAATTTCACTATTTTATAACGTCACTTTATGAAGAGTTCGATCAAGAAAAATCTCAAGATTTTTGTCAAAGATAGCGATTATCCACAAAGACATAGTGTCTTTGCAAAAAATAAAATAAAATAAATGAGTACAGAAATATATTTCGATTATAATCATTCCACCTTTTTTCACACTTTTTTACCTTAAATCTAAATACAACAACTTCATATTCTGCTTAATAGCTTTTTGTTTCATTCATGTCCAACTACATAATACAATAACAGCATGATTTAAAATATGTATCTATTTACAAAATATACTCGTTTCATGTATATATATAGTATTCCACTTAATAGTGCTGCACATGTGAAAAAAAAATTGTGGCTTTGGATCGAATGGCACAGCACTCCCTTAGTGTATGGAAGGCCGAGGATCATATATTCTCTATATCCATTTTTATTTTATTTTCTAAAACAGTGTTTTATCAGTCAAATACTTTTAGTACATACATAGTACATAAAGCACGAGTTTATCACCTACTGTTTTCATCAACAGATTTGATGGAGCGGCAAATAACAAGATGTTCAACAGAAATTGTGTTGAAAAGTCAAACTGAATTCTCTCATTTTTGAATGTTGTTGGAATAAATAAAAAAAATAGACACAACATAAATAGAGTGAAAACAACAAATTTTGTTTTAACATTCAAACTCAGAGAGTGAGCGTTTTCTGAAGTATCCAAAGATCTCTGTGAAGAACTGCTCTAGACTGAAAAACAATATTTTAGAAACACTTCTATAACACTATATTTCTTAGGATGCATTAGCTACCTACATCACTGTTAGTCAGTCCAATCGAAAATGAGAATGTATCCTCAAGGCGGAAAAGATTGCTGCCTGCCTTTATATAGTATGCTCTTCTTTACAGCAATCTCTCACATGAGAAAGTTCACGTGATACCATAGGCAAATGACACAGAATAAAAGGTAACTAGGGCAAAAGAAACTTAGTCACTTTCCTGACCATTGTTCTACTTTTAACGTACACGAAAGTTTTGAAATATTTTAGGCAAACGTAAGTGTCAAATAAAGGTGGTAGAAAATACCTAGTAAAACTGTATGCTACACGTTCATGACATAAATCATTTGCTTTTCATTGTAAGACTTGATTAGGACAAAACATTAAGTAAAAAACAATTTTAGAAATCTCTCTCAAACATGTTGTTTAGTTAAAAAAGAAACTACAACAATATGACAAAGTACATGCACGATCTAAGACTATTAACGTGGAAATATTTTAAATTGAGGTAAACTCTAATACGTTTTGCAGTTCTTTCTTCAATTCCAACCCATCAGAGTTTCCAAGAAATCTTTAAAATAAAAATAGTTATTAAATACGTGATGAAAAGTCCCAGAAAGTTACATTATCTTATTATGACAGTTGGTTTGTTGTTGTTTATTGTCCAGGCACAAAACTACATAAGTGGCTAGCTGCACAGTGGCCACAACAGTGATCGAATCCTGAATTGTACTATTATAATGTCTCAAGTTTACCACCAGGAGACATATTATGATAAGCCAATACACAGAAATATGAAAGCTAAATATGTGTGTTTTGACGAATAAATGCTCAAAACAACTTATACAGACCAGAATAACACCTAGTACATATTTGTCCAATCATACATTCAATAACTAATCCATGCGTTTAGACAATGATATCAATATAGAATAGTATGCAAACATTTTAGCCATGACTCTACTTTCAGTTTGCGATTGTGGACATCGCAGAACTTTATCTTCAAATCTCGGTGTTTAATAAAATCTCAACAAAATCTGTAAGTGTGCCAGGTGTTTAAGTAAAAAAAGTTCTTCTAAGAAAAGGAGAAACTTCCTTATAACCCAAAACACAATAATGTCACACTAAACAGGTTTCACACATCATTTCTCAACCAGGTGACCTTAACATCCACTACAACCCAAGCAAAAGGGTGGGGGAACCCCTGGCCTTTATTAGATTCGCTGAGAGAAAAGACAGCCTTCTAGCTTTGGGCATCTCAAGAGAGCTATATTTCTTGCAATGAAATGCAGTATGTTGCCAGTTAGTGTATCTAGGACTTGGGCAGATTTAGGATTATGCAGTTAAGTTGTTTATTTGAGTGGTTTTCTGTATAAGCTGAAATATGACACAGTAGTGCTATTTATATTGCATAAAGAACAACTGTTGTGGGATGTAAGAGGTTAGGTTTTGCTCTAAAACAAACAAACATTGAGAAGTAAATATTGATTATTTTAATCATGTATTTATTCTCTCATTAATGCAACACAATGATCACTGGATATACATAATCACAAGTAATGAAATGCAAAACGAAAATATTAATGATTTTATGGGGGATGTTATTTTAGTACATTCTGATTTTGAATATATACATTATAAACAGGTATTTCACAAATTTATAGTCCAATATTAACTGATAGGTGCTCTGTCATATTGGATAACCTCTGACAAATACTCGAGAAACTTCTTATTCAAAGTCAATTGCTTCATGTAATTCTATTAATAATATTTAACCAATTAATAACTTACCCTGAATAATATTAACAAGGTAACCCTATGTTCTCTCTGCGGACTTACAACGCTAGAAACTGGGTTTCGATACCCTTGGTAGGCAGAGCACAGATAGCCCATTGTGTAGCTTTGTGCTTAACTTCAAACAACCAAACAAACTATGCTCTCTAGTGTAAGAAAAATGTTAACAGGTTACTGTCCAGTTATCATACACAACTCGAACTGATATTCTTTGTTAGTGGAAAGGTAAATTCTGACTGTCAAAGTTTAAAACTGTTCATATTCAATGGATGTTGTTTATTAATATTTAATTAATACTTTTCCATGAATGCCACATGTAATACAGAAAAGATCCCCATCAGGGTTCACATCCCCCTGGCTGAAAAATTGTGTTCCACATTTGGGAGTGTGAATGCATTATAAGAGTGAAGATCAAAAATCACTATTTCATTGAAGTAACAAAAGAGTTGGCAGTAGGTACTGTTGACTAGATGCTTTCCTTTTAGTCTATTTGCTCAAAATTAAGTAGGGCTAGTGCAAAACACCTTTGTGAGATTTTGTGCAAATATTCAAATAAAACAAACATGGGTGACTAGTTCTTGCCAGTTTTGAATGATTACATAAAGGACCTTACAGACTTATCTGATCTTAATCACAATAAGCCAGAAAATAATCCTTTATGACTGTTGGACGAGTTTAGTTTAAAGATGTACTGCCACGTTAATTAGGCATCCTTTTTTGCAAGCTTGGTTACTCCAGCTTCTTTCCCTTGGAGGAGGGGCAGGAGAGCTTTCGTATTGTTTATTTTTTTGTTTAGAGAGAGGGAGAATGAAATTGGGTGGGTCAGAGTCAATTTTCATTTCACTTCTGTTAAGATATCACCACTTGAGACCTGTAAATACATATCAAACCAGGGATTGTCTTACATAAGAACCCTATTTTATACGCTAGTCAGTTTTGTAATACAATTCTTATTCTGAGAGTCTTCATATTTATCAGAACTATCATCTTCTGTGGAAATATTATCACTCAGAGCATCTTCAATTGAATTTATTTTATCAGACTCGTTTTCAATAGTCAACATAGTCAAAGGTATATTTCCAGCTGGACTCTGAGTGTCATCCTTAGTGTTTTATTTTATTTCATGCATTACTTTATCGTGTTTTTAATAATTATGTTTTCCAGTAAAGTACTTCGTATATACCCTACATTGTGTCATGGTTATAAGGTGTTTGAGCTGCTGACATGAAATGATTGCTTGAGGTGTATGCATAGAAAAAAAATCTAATTCGAATTTGCTAAACTCGCAAGATAAAGTAAGTAAGAACTCAGTATAACTGGTCAAAGGGTTGTTACTAGTCTGTTATTGTAATGGACAATACACATGTGATGCCAAGTTTTACTTGAGTTGTATCGATTACACTTTACTTAGTTAGTATCTTACACAATTTATTTTCATTCAAATATGTAGTTATTTCAACTTATAGTTTCAGTGTATTTGTATTTATGGTAAAGCTACTAAGGCTATCTGCTGTTGTCCCTAACTTTTAACAACTGACCAGAGAGAAGACAGTTCGTCAGTAGAACCCTACTATGCACCACCTACCATCCACATTAATTGATTGCTGTCATTGTTATAACACATATAAATGCACACACAGCTTAAGTGTTGGGAATATTTTGTGGTATTGCATGGATTCAAACCCAGGTCACCAGCTCTGAAATCTAGAGCTCTACTTATAGGGCCAATCCATGCCCAGCTTCAGTGGAATGGTCTTTGGCTACTAGAAATATTGTAGGCCTAAATAACCATATTATAAGCAAATAATACTAGTTGTTAAAAGCTCAACAGTATCCAAAGGAAATATATTATCTTGCTTACTCAGTAGTTTGAATGGTTCGTATTATTCGTGTGAAACCCACCACTGAATGATATTTTACCTTATGAATAGTGAATAATAGTTGACTCATATATAACAGATTTGGTGTCAATTTACAATACCTCAAGGGTGTGAATGTTTAAACGAAAATTTTACCTGCATTTCAAACTAATGTGAAACTTACTGCTCTACTCTAATAAACAAGTTCACCCTTCTCTCTAAGACATCAGCAGTATCTCACATAACAATTACGTTACTGTACTGTTATATTTATGTTTGCTTAAGCCTTTGATGCTGAATAATTTGTTATGAGTGTTTAAATATATATATATATATATAAAACTTGCTTGGGCTTTGTAGGTACATAACCATTTGCTGTACTACAAGCAACTGGAAAGGACATTTCTTCTGCTGTGTGCCCCCCAGTGGCAGAGCGGTATGTCTGCGGAGTTACAACGCTAGAAACCGGGTTTCGATACCCGTGGTGGGCAGAGCACAGATTGCCCTTGTGTAGCTTTGTGCATAATTAAAAACAAACAAACATACTTCTGCTGTGTATATCCCCTATGTTATGTCCTACCTTCTACTTTTTGTTTCTTGTTTAATTCATGTTTTATATGTTAATTTGAATTATGATCTAAAAGAGTAGTTCCTGTAACTTTATGTAAATACAGGATTCAGTTCCTACAGTTGATATTTTCTGTTTTGCATATCATAATATAATTTCTGTTATATGTTTTGTTTTAAAATGTTTTAGTTGCAAATAACTTGATTTGTATTGTCTTTTTTTTTACTTGCTCTAGCTACATGCCTTATTTAATGTACTTTTTCAAGGATTTCTTTGTATTATTATTATATGTTATTGTTCTGGCTAGCTGATTGTATTAATCAAGGTCGTTTGTTACATCTAGTAAGTATCATATCATACAGTGCAACATAAAATATGATGAAAAAATTAAAATACCCCTTATAAATATTGGCAAATACAAAGATAAGCTCTTACTTATTTCCAGAGTTATAAACTTCTTAATGATCTTTAAAAGATATGATAAACATGCATTATGGAAATGAGACCTTTAATGAGACAATATTTTAATACAGAATGAAATTTAAAGGCACAAATTAACACTCAATCGAAGTAAATATAAACATCTGTTAATTATACATTCAACCAATAACCAGTGAACAATAAATTATATTTATACATACATATAAACGCATATGAGCATGACCTCACATGTCCAACAACGATGTTTCAAAGGGGAGTATGGATTTTTTATTTGCCACTGTCATATTTCAAATTATATCCTTTGCCATATTCCTCTTGGTTGTTTTGTTAACCCTGCCTGGACCTGTGGAGTCATTGTGCTGCTTTGACTGATTAGCGTTGATCTAGTCATATTGATACATGGCTCCATCAATTTTCGTGTCTGGTTCTGGTAGTAATGTTTCAATTAAAAGGTGTAGTGGGCGAGGACAGAAGCCTGTGCTGTTGGCGAGAATTACATATTCTGTTGTTATAAAACCAAGAGGGATGGTGCACTGGATGATTATAATTTCTGAAATGGACATAGATACTACAATGCTCACTACAGAGCCATTGGTGGAGGTATAAAACCTTTACTGACTTTTGGGTGTTTTCCTCATATATTAATTATAGGAAGGTCTTCTTTGGATATGGGATGTAGTGATCTCATAAGAGATAAAATGGCAATGTTTCTCTTCTTCTCAGTTTCCTTATGATATCTGGATAAGAATGGGGTTGGCTGCATTGGATGAGCAGTGAAAATTCTCAGTTCCAGTTGTAAAGCAGAGTCAGATGATACTTCTTTGGACAATCTCAGTTATAGAGGGTTTGATGATAATGAGGTGGCAGTTATAATAGCATAATGTAATTTAAGGACAACGAGGGGCTGTTGGTCAACCAATCCTGTCCCATCCACTTAAAACTAATCAAACCCAGCTCTGAACATATAAATATTAACGAAACCTCTCCTTAAACTGCCTTAAATCTACTGCGTTCAATACGTCTGAAAGAAACCCATTCTAAATGCCAACTACCCTCTTAGAAAACTAATCTGTTTAAACTGAATATATTTCATTAATGCCAAAATGTATATATGCCACCGGTTTACCATTCTAACCATTTTAAATATGGAAAAAGATTATAACGATACTATAAATTTCCTCAATAACCTTGAAAACCTGAGTCAGATCCTCTCTAATTATTTTTAAGAGAAAAATATATTCAAAGATATAAATTATCCTTGTATAACAACTTTTCCATTTTATTTGCTTTAGATCCGACATATTTGCTGACTTCATCAGCAGAAGATCCTTCTCCATAGGCTCAATATCAATCAAAGTCAGGTGAAGAGATGCACTGAAGTACTTGAAGCATTAGAGTAATCCTTGATGTTGTCAAACAAACCACACTCTTCTATGGTATATTGGAGGAAATGAATCAATTGGTTAACTGACTAGAAAGCTCTGAAAAGTCCAGTTAAAAGCAATATAGCCAGAGAGGTAAAACATCATACAGAATATTAGAAAATGAAAATGCCTGATGAATTCAGTTTCTGATTGTCAGAAGTTCAGTTGAAAATGTAGATTTAAACGTTTTTACAACTGCAACTTGATGAAAATGCAGATATTTTGAACCTGAAGTGTCAAAACGATTGTTTTGGGAAGTGGCCATTTCTACAGGCATATGTATGCACAAGAATACTACTGTAAATGCCACCCAAGCATCTGTGAATATGCAGTTTCAGCTAGAGTCATAATGGCTGTACACTTGAACAATAAACAGCCATGCCCTCTACTGAGTTTTTGTTGCCTATTGACGACTGCACGTAAAATGGTTACTGCTCCATTGTCTAGTTTCAAAGAGGTTACAATTGCAGTAATAGGTTCCTACATAAAAAAGCGAATAAAGCTAGCTACTAAGCAAGCACTGACTGGCCTCTAGTTTCTGACCATGAGAATTCATTGATTCAAACACCATACTTCCATACAATTTCATTCTCATACAAATGTAGTAAAACTTGAAGTAACTACAAAGCAAAGTCACACAGGTGTCACATATCACCTCAGGCTTTATACTTATTACACTAATCCATTGAAAACATTCAATACACCAAGCTTTTTTCTGGTATGGCATATAAAAACTATCAGTAAGTTTCAATTTCTACAGATAACTTATGAATATTTCCACTTGACCCATTTGAACATATTTCTGACTAGCTTTACTGAATATGCAATACTGTGTTTTAGTCTCTTTATTCATATATATATAAACTTCAGGTAAAATTATACTTTTTTCATAACTTTAGCCTGGTAGTTTTGTTCTCTGTGTATTTTATTCACTTAACAACGATTTCATATTTAATATAGTGATATGCATACAACACCACAACATATGTGCATAATATCATAATACCATATATATATATATATATATATATCAAAAATAATTTTAATTGTATATACTTATTGTATCCAGCAGATTGCTTTATTATCCATGCATGATAATCATGGAAACTATTACTAAGCTTATGAACTCAACTTTCCTTATTTCCTACTAAAGTGTACCTAAACCTAATTTGACATTCATATTGCACACTACAGTATTGATCAATATTTACTCAAACTGACACAAACTAAGAACAAAATTGAATATCATACTGAGTTCACTGTCATAGATGGCTACAAACACCAGCAGTTGACCTATTCCCTTATATTAAAATCATCTTGAATCGATCTTCTCATTACAGTTGGCATCACAGAAAACTAGAGGTGAAATTGGTCCAAAAATACTTTTTAATTAAGAGTTATTGCAGTCTGATTTATCTCCTGTCTTGATTAAGAGTATTATTCCCTCACTGTAGGTGTTCACCACAAAATTCTACCTGAATGCTAAGAAATCAAGGATCACAAAACCTTTTCAGCACCCAGGTCATAATTTGCAGTCATGCGGTTTGTAAGTGTTTCAGGCATTACACTTAATAACATTAACTGTCTTACCTATATCACAATCTATAGGTTATTGGATAATACACTGCATACATATCCTACTGTGAAAAACCAGAAGCACTTTTGGCTGTTAATCTATTGATCAATGAACTGTAGATTTCTCGTTTAGTTATGAGTTGTGGCAGACCTTTGATCTTTACAGAATTCATTGAGACATCAACCCTTCCTACAATTCCACCTATTCACATATCAATGAACACTTTGGTGATTTGAGTTTTGAAGCTTTCTTCCTCATGCAACAAAACAACAACAACAAAACATTACCATGTTTTAACAGCAGACTGAAATGAAATGTGCAACTAAATACTAATATTTCATCAACATAGATTAAGCTTCTCTTCTATTTCAGTTTTCCCAATGTAAATTCATTAGTAGTTCAAAAGTTGTAGTCATGTTACAGAAGACAAATGGAATAATGCGGAACTTGAAAACAAAACAAAAACATATTGAGTGCTGAAATGTTTCAAGCCTTCTCTCATCATTCAGCTTTACTTCCAGCATTTGGAAGCCAGGGTCAGGATGCTGAACCAGGGAACATTTTCCATGTATTCAAAAATTTATTAGTTGTGATAATGGAAAGGCTTTAACATGGTACACCTGTTTACTCATCTAAAATCCACACAGAATCCGGAAAAACCTTCCTAGTTTATAACTAGTGCAAACTGAAAATGACCAAGCACTCTTTGAAAGTTGTATGATATCTATTGTATTTCAGCTATGACTGTATCGTTAGTGCACCACAGAACTCTGTATGGTGATCATTTTATTGGATACACATTACCTGCATCTATGTGGCATTGAATTATTGTTGTCTGTCCTAAATGTATATTTGGCATATAAAACCAGCAGTTCAAATGAAATTCTGTCATTGAGTCAAATTTAAATTGTTCACACAATTATCAACCATCAATCTCAGATGATCTGACATTGGTAAGTTTGCTTTTGATGCAGTGTGAAGAAGCACACCCTAGCTGTAGATCTAACTCCAATGTCTCCCGCTTCATTCAATATGCCACCATGCTATGTAAGAATTTGATAGCTTAATGTCTATAATTTTAGATCAGTATTGGGGTTGTACTGATGACAGTAGTATACATACTAGACTGAGTCTGTTTACAACACACAAAACCATATGTGCATTTTTAGATAATGCAAATCCCTTCTCAACATGCATTTCTTCAGTCCAGTGCTCTCAGCCCTTATATGAATATCATTGAACGGTTTTCCACAGACATGTAGTTTACTCGTTGCAAAGCCAAAACTGGTTAACAATTTGACTGTAAATTCATCCTCAAGATCCCATTTCTTGAACAAGTATCAGAGGTAATTACTTTATCCTTTAGATCACAGCATCAAGACATATTTGGAAATGTATCTATCTAATTGCTTCTAGGTGGTCACCATTCACAAGAATGAAATCTGTATTAATTGGTTGGAGTGGTATTACTGTGGCTTCTGTATCAATTCAAGAAATCGACTTCACCCCCTTAATATTTACTGCCATATATCAAGTACCACCCAGCTTTGTATGGGCTATGATGATCACAAATGCTTTTGACAGAAGTTTACTATTGCACTCTCAACCAGTGACCAAACTCAACCTGGACTTTATTAGTTCTCCAGAGTCAGAGTAGCAGCAGTCAATACTTGCTTTCAACTATTCTGCATCTTTTGAGTATCTGGACAGAACTGTGTATTTTACCTTTCTTGTGGAAAAAGATATGGCATATTCTTCTTCGATGTTTAATAGCCCACAACCAAATCACGTGCTTCAGTTCCTCTTGTTCATAGCAATATTTGAAGAAGGCTCCAATGACAGTTGTTGTGGCACAATCATCATTGGAGGCCCTGGAAAACCTTGTCCATACACTGATATCTAGTACAGTTACATCAGGATGCTAGAATGTTTTTACATTCAGAAAAACACTTTTGTATTGCAGGAACCTCTAAAACCCAATATGGTTGTGATACAAGCACTGCAGTTGGCACTACAGGCTTATTATTTTCCTGCAACCTGCTTGAAGTTATCACTTTAAGCTTGTCACCACAGATACTGTTTCTATTAGAGGTAGTATATTACTTTATCATCCTGGTGATGCTATGTGATTTCATTGACAGTTATTCCATATACAGTTTTTGTTTGGATACTCTCCTTATTGATATTATTTTCTATATGCATGTAGTAGTTATTGAGTAAATGCCCGAGTAGTAACGTAGAACGTAACATATAAACGGAAAGAACATGTACGAGTTGTTATTTTGGCCTGGATGAATTGTTTTGAGCATTTGTATGTCAAAACACACATACACAACCTGTTTGGTATAAAAGGATGTGATTTTGGTATAATCCTTTTCGAAACAGATCAATGCTTTGTTCAGAGAATTTCTAAGTACTTGGTATTATAGAGCGTCAAATTATTCAACTGTCCAGAAATGGTATGAAGCAAACAGACATTGCCAGAACAGTAGGGTACTGTTAGTGTACTGCCAGAATCCTAAAACTTTGTTCCAGGAAAGTCTACTGGTAGATGCCAAAAATCACTTGCTGAGATGACTGTGTTTTGATCAGGTTAACATGTCAAGTTCAGAAGAAGACTTGCAACATCTGATGACAAGAATAGCATGAGGGTATTCAGAAGAACAGTGAATAGGAGATTGACCAAAACAAAGACATTTTGCAAGAAGGGCTATCTGGAAACCGATATTAACCAGAATTCACCGTCGTCACCGAGTTACTTGGACAAGACAGCATGCCAACTTAGAGCAGTTAGAACACTGGTACCATTTCGTCTTTTCAGATGAATCCTGTTTCCAACTTGTTAAAGCTGATGGTAGGATTCGTTTTCGTCGTTTGCCTGGAGAACAGATGAGGGAAGACTGTCTTTCCCACAGGGAACACAAAGGAAGTGGTGCAGTACATATATGGGCAGCTATTTATCATGGTGGAAACTACTCTTCATATTTTTCAGGAAATCGTCAATAGTGCTTACTTCAGGCATCACAAGGAGAAGATATTTCTGCCATCAGCTTTGTGTACCAGGGTGAAAATGCCAAATCCCACAGTAAGTGTATTATACAGGATTATCTCAACCAGGAAGATGTTACAAAATTACTTTCGCTTACAAAGTCTCCAGATCGTTATCTCATTGAGAAATGTTGAGCAGAACTGAGATGGAAAATTGCTAACCACGACCCTAAACCAGCTACTGAAGCTGAGTTTCAG
This sequence comes from Limulus polyphemus, assembly GCF_000517525.1. Lineage (NCBI taxonomy): Eukaryota > Metazoa > Arthropoda > Merostomata > Xiphosura > Limulidae > Limulus > Limulus polyphemus. The sequence continues at coordinate 194,050 of NW_013667192.1, forward strand.
CACTGTCTAGTGACAAGTTGTGATGAAATTACGGTGGATTAAATCAATAACCTCGTTGATAGCATGCTACATCGCCTTGCAGAGGTAATTAGAGTACAAAGAGATCCAACCAAGTAGTGAATGTTTAATATATACTGATATAAGGTTACGGACTCTCTGTATATAATAATTTGATGTTATATTTTGTCATTATATATATGTTTTGGTAAGATTTTGTTGTGGTTGTGTGATGCTGAAATATACAACTTTTTACAGGTGTCTGATGAAAATGTTTGCTGTTTTAATAAATGGTTCATAATATCCATAGAGCCTGTCTCAGTATACGAATTACATATGTATATGTTTAATATAACATGCATTTCTCAGTTTGACAGTGCTAAGTGTATTTCTATTCCACCTTGATAATAATGATCTTATTTGTTACAAAATATGCAAACATTTTGGCTAAGACTGCACTTAACAACAAGGACATTCCCATATTATGCAACTACTATGATGGGATATACCTCCCAATATTGGTGATGCATATCATCCATGTAAGCAGCTAAGTTATCCAACGAATGCCTACTTTTTTAGCACTTAATTTGGTATGATGATTAACTTTGTTCCACATTATATTAAAAAATCAGCACAGTTCAGCTAAGACTGTCTTCTAGACATTGAGCTACTACTCATACAGATGCTTGATTGAGTCAAATGTTGGTCCATTAACACTTGGCATTAAGTATTTCCCCACTTATTCCTGAAAGCAGCTTGAAATTTTAAGAAAATTATCAATGTATTTCTTAGCTATTAGCTTGAATGTTCGTGGAGATTTCTGTTTCACCTCACTAACAGGAATTTGTTGTTGCAAAGAAAACTCGTCAGTGTTGTCTAAGCCAGCATAGCTGAGACATCCAGATTTCTCAAGTATTGGATTATAGTGGTGTCCAAGAACTCTTACATTTGGGTGAATGTTCGTAGTATCTCGTGTTCATGTTCTGCACAATTCCAGGATTTTTCATAGCATATTGGTTCTAGTAGCATGCGTATGCCTATCCAATTGGAAATACTCACAGCCACCCCACATATATTTTTTCTACTTATCAAGAGTGAGATGGCTTTACCCAGAAAAGTTCATCTATAAGTGATACCTCCAATTGTTTTCAGGTGGCCACAGTGACAATGACTAGGCTTGAGGTTTGAGGTTTGTGGCCAGATCTAGAGTTCAGAAATGGCTCTTGCAGTAGTAATGAAAGTATGATTCTAAGAAAGGCTTCTGTTAAACATTGAAACTCTCATAGATCATTTTCTATCCACAAAATCCAACTCCTCACCTTGCTCATAAGTCCTTTACTTACAGATTTGTATTTTAATTTATACAAAGCTCAAAATGTATATTATGTAAGTGTATAAAAAAGCATTCAGAAAAGTATAACGTTCAAAAAGACAGAAAACTCCACAAAACGAATCCTGTGGTCACAGCACGGAATGTTATCCTTACTACCTTACTGTGTGATATTTTCAAGTGCAATGCTTTTTTACAGATAATAGTAGTACCATAATAGTGAGAGAAGGGCAAGAAAATGTACTGTAAAGTTAACTGAGTTTCTAAACAGGGTGAATTGTAAAAGAGACGGTGAGCACAATGTAAATAAATGAAAGACACTCTTTATTTCCCTAAAGAACCATAGCTACAATTCAATGTAGGAAACAAATACAGCATTATTCTCTGAATGGAAAAGCTCTAAATCATTCAATCTCGATAAGACTAACCACTATATATTTGTATGAAATAGTCAATTTTCTCAGAGTGCATTGGTAGCCTATGTCCTGTGGTTAAATCATAAGTTAAGGTAGAGAGGGCACAGTCTACAGGTATTCCTGAACAAGTACATGATCAGTATCATTAGAGAATGCACTGAAGCAAAATTAGAGAAATCTCCAATGATATCCTCTATGGAAATGACCCGTGAAAATGGGTATGAGAATAAAGTCAAGACATACCATAGTTAATTTCACTGCTTGTTGAGCATAACATGTGCATTGAAAGCATGCATATGTGAGAATTTCTATATTTTCGTGAGCTTAAAACTGAAAGAAAAATGGTATTCGTTCCAAATTTCCACAACATAATTTAGTTTTTTATTAACTTATTCTAAGGGACAGCTTAATCTATGCAAATAGCTGAAAATTTACCTTGACATCGAGTTTTGCTAGACCTGGTAGTTGACCTTAATACTCGAACTAACTCATTTTGATATTATCGTTTCTTGTAGGTTTATTCTCATGACACATTTGTGGCCCTTCCTAAAACTGTTCATGCATTTGAAACGGCTATTTTAGATTTTTCTAAACATCGGCAAAATACATTATATCTGAGTATTTTGTTAGTCATTTGAATTAACCTTGAGCTATGCTAAAAATATATGAATTCGTATCCACCTCGATTACACTTATTTGTTTAAATGTTTCTAGAGTATGCTTTCTCTTCAGAGATAGGACATGAGAAAATCTTATATTTGTGGCATAAAAGGCTTACCATTTAGTTAATGTATATTTTTTCAAAATTTCAGTATACTTGTTGTCCTGTTCTGACATAGAAAGTCGTTCAAGGTAGACATAAAGTTCCTTTTGATCTAGTTACTTATGTATCTGCGTCAGTTAACCATGGCATCACATGTGCTTCTTGTTAGAAAGGATTGCTATAACATAATGCTTTCTATGAAGAAACCAACAGTGATATTTTCTAATGCCAATTCAGGTGATGCCCCAGGGGTTTGACTTGTCTTGCGTTGAAGTGAGAGTGATCTTCAGTCATGTTGCTGGTACCTGTATCCTGAGAGAACTGTCATTGTTGTCTTCCTTATGCAATTCAATGGTTTTTCAGTTTAGAACAAGATTTTGGATTTGAGATTTAAGTCAAAATTTTAACAACTAGATTAATTTATATATCACCCTCTCTTTCTCAATAAAGGTGTAATACAAAGATTTGTATTTTACTTTAGTTGTTGTTTATTATAAATAAAGATTTTTACTGTGTGAAAGTTTGTGTCAGTCTCTTTCCTTGTGCCAATTTCAGTCAAAGTCAGAGAAAGTCAAGCTTCTGCTCCACAATATAATTTTGGAAGATTCCTCCTATTATCCCATGGTTCCTTCCCGAGAATATCACATTTTCATGGAATGTGTTGCTGTTCTAGTTGTTTATTTTTAATAACACAATATTCATTTGCAAGAATCTTCTCCTTTAAGTAGTTTCATTTAGTTCAATTTGAGGAATTTTTGTAATGGCTTATTAATAAGTGAATTATATAAAATTGAATTTAAATTTGCAGATCAACAAGTAACAGGACAAACAAAGCCAATATAAAATCTCTGTGAGTTACATTTTTCATTGTTTTGTGTATGTAGGTAGTGTGATGCCACCAAAAAGTGATCAATTTTTGAAAAATTATGTTACAGCCCTTTTTGACATGAAATATTTATACATAAATAGATCATAAAGATGTGCTCAGGTTTGGAAATGTAAGTTTTTCAGGATTGAGATATCCCCTGTACTAGGATTAGACAATAAAGTAATATGGATCAATTTGGGACACCAGGATCATCTATAAAGAGACCTACAACAAATCATACCCCAGTCGTAGTTAGCAAAGCCTTTTCAAGTGAGAATACACAAACATAAAGCTCAGTGGCAAAAGTCGTCCACGCGTCACAAGCAACCATACAAAACTTGACCAAGAAGTAGCACTGCCTGGAAATGAAGGTCCTAGGATTCACAAAGATAATTCTTGCAGTCATACTTCTCTCAACCATCGTAAACCTCACGCGACAGTAGAGAGAAACAGGTATTCCTTCTATTCCATATGAAGGTATATTTGTTAAGTTGATGGATGCAGCACATGTGGATTTCTGTGAAATCAGACTGCTGAAATCTGAATTGGACATCCATAATTATTTTACACTAGATTGATAGTGGAAAACAGTAAAGATGAGTGTTGTGTCTCGGGTATGAAGAGCTTTACAACAGAGCCATGTCCGATGGAAACTATGCGTATGACTAGACATGCTGACACTGTAACAGAGTGGTGAGGCTTCAAAGATCGTTATAACATAACGTACCCAATCTCTGTATTTGTAAGACTATTGTATCAATACAAGGAGACTTTTCCTGTATCTTATTTTGAGATTTAATCATTCCCGTATCGAAAAACCCTTGTTGTATATCTATCATAGAACAAATACATCATTTATATTGTAAAGGGTAACAGTTCCCTGAATAAAAATTAAGTTTATCGTGACTGCTGTGCATTTTATTCTGCTTTATCTCATAGTTAAATGAGGTCATTAAGGCAATTGCTGTTAGGTCTTCTTCAGAAACACATTGAAACCATTCACAAAATGTGTGAAACAACCTTAACAAGGTTACAGTTTACAAGCGTAGTGTAACTAGTTTATACTTTATTTTTGTTCAGTTCTACTTACCTGATTTTGATTTTGTTTAGTTTTACTTAACCCTTATTTGTTTTACTTAGTTTTTAATTGTTACTGGATTCTACCTGTTCAGTAACGTTTCTCTTTTGTTGTCTTTATGTAAATTCACATCTAATGTTAAAGGAATTTCTGGAAAATGACTTGTTTGCTAACTTCTAATTTGAATTTAACTTTCAACTTTACAGTCTGGAGCTAATAAGGCCCTGAAATAAGGAAGGTGTGTTTGTGTGTGTATACTCATATAAAAAAAAAACGAAGTTTTACCCTTCATTTAGTTGTTTAAAATAATTTTTATTTAAGCAGATTCTCGTATTTTTTTCTAAATCTTTATGCAAGGTTACCTATCACAATGACTGTTCAATAAAGCTTATATTTGCATGTACAAGTTAACACGAGCTATAAGTTTATCGTTCTGGAATATGAATAATGAAAGTGATCGTTGATAAAGGTAACCTTGGATTATTAGATACCACAACAGGACTTCAAATGTGATATAATCATGATTGTTGGTACTGTCTTCCTCTGGTAGAGATATACCCTCTCTAGCTCTAGCGTCTACAGAGTTTCCAGATGAATAATATGGAAGCCATTTATACAACAAATACATTTATTTCTGAATAAAACTTTTTTCATTTATATTTGCTTGTCCTTTTTTTGCTCTTTGTGCCCATTTGTTCTTTGCTTAACAGAAGTTGCTGTATATTAAGAACACATGAATATTTTTGTTTAAAATCAATTTACGTGAATATTACTCATATACCAGTTCATTATCCAATATCAACCTTCAAGATTCATTGTTTTCATTATCCTTGATTAAAGGCTAATTTGCTATGTGAACATAAACTTACATTTGGAAATGTAAACTAATTTGATTAACAGTCTTTTCAATTCATCTGGTTTTAATTAACTACTCCATACATGTATGTACATGCTCTTCCAGGAACCCTTCACCATCTGGAAGACTAGGCTCTCACTTGTTCTTTTGAAAGGGTTTTAGAGTTTATAGCTAAGGAGAAATACAAAATGAAAATTGTATGAGATGTATATTTTTGTCATTCCTTTTAATTATCAGCCAAGTGTAGTGTAAAGGTTAACGTGTACACACTGTCATTCTGAGAATACAAGTTTCGCGTTTGTTCGCTGTAAAAAATAACGCGCTTCCACACTTTGGGGCCACAGAAGCACTACAAGAATGACGGTTAAATTACTTGTTTCCGGACAGACAAAAGTTGTCCAAGAGTTGGCTGTGGTCACTATTGACAAACTGCTTACCCTATAGCTCAAAATTAAGGATGATTATGGGATATAGCTCTTCTGTGTCTTTGTGCATAAAATTGTAAAACAAGCTGAAACCTAGTCTTATTGTTTCGATTTTTCCTTATCCGGGGTTACTGTTGAGAGGTGGAAATCCCTGAATCCGGTATAACTCAATGACAAGTGGTGAATCGAATGATAGACTTGGCTTCATATTTATTTGTAATAAACAATCATCATTTTTTTTAAACTTTAATGTAATACTCCTGATATAAACTGACGTTTCTAAACTGATTGCATTTACAAGGTTTCGTATTTTACATTATATTTGACACTGCTTAAAGTATCTTAGTGAGAACGTCACTAAACATTCACTTTTTTATTAGGTAATTGATATCCTTTATAAATATTTTTGCTTTTGGTAATTTTTCTTTGTTAAAATATACATATATAGAATATTTACGAATACTTGATAAAAACTATGTGTTCAATGGATTATTAGCTCATTTTTATATTTTAGAGAAACCAGTTTATACCTTTTCTAAATACTAATATTTTGTTCAATATTTGCAATTCAACCAAAGCTATGTTTCGTTTGTTTGTAATTACACAATGGGCTATCTGTGCTCTGCCCACCACGGATATCGAAACCCGGATTTTAGCGATGTTAGTCCGCAGACATACCGCTGTGCCACTGGGGCGTCCAAAGCTACATTTGTTTGTTTTGAATTTCGCGCAAAGTTACACGAGGGCTATCTGCGCTAGCCATTTCTAATTTAGGAATAGAGGGAGGGCAGCTAGTCATCACCACCCACCGCCAACTCTTGGGCTACTCTTTTACCAAAGAATAGTGGGATTAATCGTTACATTATAACGCCCCCACGGCTGAAAGGGCGAGCATCTTTAGTGTGACGGGGATTCGAACTCGCGACCCTCAGACTGCGTGTCGAGTGCCCTAACCACCTGGCCATGCCGGGCCGGTCAAAGCTACCTAAGAACTCCTTGTCTATAATAGATTACTTGTATTTTATTGAACTTTCTCAAAAATACAATGATTAACTTCGGTTATAGGTGCATGTATTTAAATCTAAGAAGACCTAGAACCAAGTTGTTTTATTAATTGGCTAAGTTTAATCAGAATTTGACTGTGTACTTGTTTGTTTTTGTATAATATAAGTAAACCTGAAATCAGTCTTCATTGTCAGTAAAATCGAATGTTTTAATCGTTTATCGGTACAGATTAGAAACAACATAGATTAATCTTGACCAAAGTGTCATAACAATATTGTTATAAGTGTAATAGAAATAACATTAGCTTTTCACACTTGCTAACAGAGTTACTTTTGTTTACTGCTTTGATGATAAGTCTGTTATCTCACTAGCAAAATTCAGTATGGACGTAATTAATGTTTTAATTTACACAAAAAGGTAATTTATCACCTCTTTTCAAAGAAGCTTGTGTCCTTTATTAAAATATTATTTTTTGAATAATAGGAGTGATGAATAAATGTTGCAGTTGAAACAATTGCTAATTTTATTCTTCCATAACTAGAAAGAATTTACCTTTTGTTTAAATTTTTCTAACTTTTCGAGAAATGTATTAGTAAGCATGAATTACAAGTCTCGATGTAGAAGTAAGCATGAGTTACAAGTCTCGATGTATTAGTAAGCATGAGTTACAAGTCTCGATGTAGAAGTAAGCACGAGTTACAAGTTTATATCTCTTATATATGTATAATAAAAAAGATCATTGACGTGAATAATCTAGGGCAGCGTTTCTCAACCCGAGAAACCCCCAAGCCTATCGATGTTTTTTTGTTGTTTTGAAAAAAAAAATGATTCCGTGTAAATGAAAAGCTGTATTCCAAAATTAAATGCTTTAATACATACAAATTTAATTTTGCGAAAAATAGTATTTATTCAATACATCACATTTCAAAAAAATGTTTTTATGCAATTTCGGGCATGACTTGCGGATCCCTCTGGAGTACCCTCGCGGCCCCTTGGGGGTCTGCTATCCTCAGTTTGAGAAACGCTGATCTAGGCGTTCTAGGGAGGGGATTGTGAAATGCTGCACCAGGACTTCTGTTTGACTCAGCAGTGTGGTAACATTATTCTTCTTCTTCTTGCAAAAACTGATTGTAGATAATAATTAACATACTCATCTGCCAGTATAAGACCCCAGCAGTGTTAATCGTATGGAAATTGGAATAGGGTATCGAGAATTCAGAACCGTAAGGAAGTGTTTCATTACAATAGTACTAAAAGTCCATCTCAGTCCCGATTCTCGGTATTGGTTCCACACCTAAAAGTTGGTTTCTCGGACCTGGTTTTAATTTATTTTCATTGGTACAGATATATTTTTTGAACATTTTTTTTTAATGAGGAAGAAATATATTAATTTAAGAATCAGGTTTCAATATTCGTGGTGGGCACTACAAGCAAACAAAAAGTACTTATTTAATATTTTAGAAAAACACGACAAATAAAGAAATTCCAAGTTTAATTTTTCTCAAGAAACGAAAAAATATAAAAGACCGGAACCGACTTGATACTAGAAGTTGGCCTCCAGTGGCACAGCAGTATGTCTGCGGGCTTACAACGCTAGAAATCGAGTTTCGATACCCGTGGTGGGCAGAGCACAGATAGCCCATTGTGTAGCTTTGTGCATAACTACAAACAAACACACATACAAACAAACCGTTAGTTTTTATATTTGGCACACATTTTAGAGATGCTGATTTAATTTCTTTATATGAACGTTTAGATCTTTCAAAAATATATGTTTAAAAAGTAAATTAACAGCTAGCAGTAGAGCGGAACTAAGGGAAGAAGGCCAACTCGCCCTACAGAACGTGTGTTACGTGTATTGTTTTGTCGTTTTATATAGGTGTCAATGTATAAAAATGAAAGTTGTGTTAATTATTTATCTTCAAATCACGGTTCTATAGTATTGCTTTCTGATACCTACCTGTTTATCAAAGGTAACAAAAGCATGAAATAGACGGGATATTTCGGTGGTATTCTAAATCTTTAATACATGTACTGACGTTCACTTTAGTCTTCTTTCAACTTCGAAAAAGCCCTTGATTCTACTTTGTTTTGCAGAGGAATGTAACCAGGATTGTTCTGGTTACTGATATCGCTTAATTCGCTCAGGGATTTCCTCGTCGTCCCATTAACTGTTCTTGGTGACATTGATTCATTTTGTCAGGAGCATTATATAAACAATTGGGGTTTTATCTCAATATACCACGTCTGTCTGGCACTAGAGACTGTAGCTGTGAGTTTTCTCGCCTCTAGGTCAAGACACGGAATGTGTCCTGGGCAAACTCCTGCGACGGGCTTCAAGCCTGTATCTTCCTTATTTGGTATTGTGGTTCACTAGTGTCCACGTTTTTCTTATAACATTTTCGATATGCTGCTTTCTCCGTTCTATAGGTTAAAAAAATGTACTTCTTGAAATCTTTTGAATAAGTAAAAGAATGTAAAGTTTACTGACACAATAATACCACAGTGTGACAAAATATCAATCTTGTACACACTTAAACTAAGTAATACTAAGATAACAGTTTCTGGCAAAAGGCACGCAAACCAGTAACAGTATTTGTATTTATAATAGTATTTGTATTCCACAAATACATCATGTCCCTTTTGGCATTTATCAACGGACGTGTCAAAATACATCTGATGTGTTGGTGCATCTTTATTCTTTTTAAATCACAATGAGTCTGAAATTCTTAAGTTTTCAACACTATGTTTTTGGAAAGCATATTATATAGAAGCCAAGTAAGTTTCCCCTAAGTGACCTTTATCAGACAAATATATTATAAAGAAGCCAGGTAAGTTTCCTGGTAACTGACCTTTATCAGACAAATATATTATAAAGAAGCCAGGTAAGTTTCCTGGTAACTGACCTTTATCAGACAAATCTATTATAGAGAAGCCAGGTAAGTTTCCTGGTAACTGACCTTTATCAGACAAATATATTATAAAGAAGCCAGGTAAGTTCTCTCCTAACTGACCTTTATCAGACAATTATTTTGTATCACAATTTCGAGAAGAAAATTAATGAAAACACAAAATAACTAAATGAACTAATCCAGAACTTACCTTTGTTTTTATTATATAAGGGTCTATGTAAATTTAAGCTTAAAAATGAAACCTTCACACAGTAGCATCTCTACAAAAAAAGCTCATCATTATAATTGATAAAAGTTAACATATCCCTGGAAAGTCTTGTCTATATGGCAATTGTTATTTAATTGTGATTAAAGGAAGTTATCTTTTAATTAAACTAGAGCCGAGACAGACTTATACCATTAATTTGGTCTCGTCGATATATGCAAAATATAGAGAGAAATTATGATAATTAATGATAATAAATAATAATAATAAATTGCAGTTTGTGACAAAGAAGTGGAGTTTTTTTAGACCGCAATAACTTCTTGTGTATACTTCCATGAAAACTAGATAATTCTAATTGAAAACTATTCTGAACCTGGACCGATAGACTGATTTTGAGCTGCTGAACCTGAACCCAGGACCAAAACTGACTTTTAACATTACCAATATAATTAGATGTATCTTGTGGGACTATCTGATGAATAGACTGAGTTCAACATTACCATAATCATTGTAATAGCAACGTAGTTTAAAGCAACTAGTTTATATTGAGAAGTAGGCATTCTAAATTGTTACATATCCAATTGCTTTATTACAGTTAACAGTTTCAAGTAATGCAACTGTAAAACATACACTGTGACAACTGAGCATGAGACTTAATGTTACAACAGTTTTACCTGAGTTGTCATGGTTACTTCATGGTTTGGAAAGTTCCGTGCTCCATTACTTATTTTGTTGATTGTCTTATTGCACAGCTACTGTGTCAACAATTACATGCACACATGTATATATATATATATATATATATATAGACGATACAAGTGCTGTTATTT
>NW_013667192.1:205330-220073 GCF_000517525.1 Limulus polyphemus
TATATATATATATATATATATATAGCGATACAAGTGCTGTATTTTAATGCCCATGTATTATATATAAATATATTTTTAAGCAGGTTGAAGATTATAAAAAGCTGAAATGGGATTGAAAATAGCACATTACAATATTGGTTTCTTTGTACGGTGTTATTTTTTCAATCCCGTTTTAGCTTTTTTTTTATATTCTCAATATATATATTTTGAATAAAAATAGGTATTTCTGCCTTATATTTTCTCATTTGCTCTAGACAAGCTTTAATATAGTCTGTTCTAGTAACACATATGTTTCTTAATGTGATATCAGTTTTTCTTTGTCTGTCAGATATTGTTTACACCTTGTCAACATAGAAGCTCATTTTGAAGGGAATAAGATGTTAAATGGATATTATGTAGAAGCAACAGAAAAAGAAATACTTAAGCAGGTAGTGCAATAAGTCTTCTAGTATAACACTGCCACTAGGGGGAGAGAGCTTCTCTGATCCAAAGAAAATGGTGTGAGAACAGGTACACGTTTTCGCTGTTGCGCGTGTAATAAAATTGATTTGATAATCAGGTGAGAGGAGGAGGAGCTTAGAGGTATTGGACTATTCTAGTGTATGCTCACTAAGTGAAATTACTTTACGTAAGGTACAAAAATATACTAAGAATGAAATGAGCTTTGAGATGGTTGAATACTCATTATTTGAATTGTCCCATGTGCATTTTGAACCTTTGGTAGAAGTAAAATAAAAGTCGTGGGTCATTCTGTTGATACTGAGAAACGAACAACCTCGGAATGTTCTGTAATGGAACACAGTCGCCTCCTTTAATCACTTGTTCTGTAATGGGGCACAGTCTCCTCCTTTAATCACTTGTTCTGTAATGGAACACAGTCGCCTCCTTTAATCACTTGTTCTGTAATGGAACACAGTCTCCTCCTTTAATCACTTGTTCTGTAATGGAACACAGTCTCCTCCTTTAATCACTTGTTCTGTAATGGAACACAGTCTCCTCCTTTAATCACTTGTTCTGTAATGAAACACAGTCTCCTCCTTTAATCACTTGTTCTGTAATGGAACACAGTCGCCTCCTTTAATCACTTGTTCTGTAATGGAACACAGTCGCCTCCTTTAATCACTTGTTCTGTAATGGGGCACAGTCTCCTCCTTTAATCACTTGTTCTGTAATGGAACACAGTCGCCTCCTTTAATCACTTGTTCTGTAATGAAACACAGTCGCCTCCTTTAATCACTTGTTCTGTAATGGAACACAGTCGCCTCCTTTAATCACTTGTTTTGTAATGGAACACAGTCGCTTCCGTTACTTACAAGTTCTATAATGGAACACAGTCGCCTCCGTTACTCACTAGTTCTTTAATGGGGCACAGTCGCCTCCGTAACTCACTAGTTATTTAATGGGGCACAGTCTTCTCCTTTAACCACTTGTTCTTTAATGGAACACAGTCGCCTCCGTTACTCACTAGTTCTTTAATGGGGCACAGTCTCCACCTTTAATCACTTGTTCTGTAATGGAACACAACCACCTCCGTTACTCACTAGTTCTGTAAGAGAACACGGTCGCCCCGTTAATCACTAGTTTTTGTTTTTTTTTTCATGAGACACAGTCGCCCAGTTGTCTAGAACATCATATATTGAAGAGTTGAATAATCTAGCAAATCTCTTCATTTCATATACAAAACTTGTCTGTGGAGAAAATAATTGTTAAAACTAAACATTTTTTTAAAGCTTAAGTAAACTTAACTCTGTTTTTGTATGTGGTAACATGTAACACTACTTTAATTCAGAAACTATGATGCACTGCATAACAAATTCATCGAACTTAAGCAACTCTAAATTACTAAAACCACTCATTTGTTAACGGCAATAAATTAAACTTGCTTTCTTAGCGTACCTAGAGAGCGGGAACATTTTACCAATGAGCCTTGTACGAACATCAAGTAATCAGTGAAACTACTGTATAAAATGTTAATTGTTGTATATTCTATTTATTTTGGTAGCTTATGTCGAAAAAATGTCCAAGTAAGCGTTACATACAATCTCAGATAATTATTTTGCGGATTTAATTGAATTATTGCACGTTAAACTTGGTTCTGTGGTCTTCTCAGATTCACTGATTAACTTTTAATATTCGGGTAGGAATAAATAGGTAGAATAAATGGATGCTCGCCAGAAAACGTTTTGTGGTGCAAAATCTGATTTTTTATTAACTTCGACTGAGTCTGAAGAAAAGAAAGAGACTAAACACAGTTTATCACACAATGAAACAGTCTTTATTCAACAATACTTCACAAAACAATCAAGGCTTTGAAAGGGCATGTGTACTGTGGCCCCTTTACTGGAGTGTGTTATATCTCAAGGTAGCTTTCTGTAAATTGTCGTATCCTTAATCATCCTGTCACGTAGGCGTTGTTTACCAGTTTCCCTGCCAGAAGACAACGCGAGACTGAAGATGACGCACGAATGTGTTATAACTAGTTCCCTAACTTCGAGTTTTTGAAAGTTTGTTCTATTTAAAGTGTTTTTTTTTTACTAACTACTACACACACTAATGTACTTTTTTTATTATGAAAATTGTTTGTTGAAAAATTGACAACTGAAAGAGTGTTGTAACCCTAACTTTCCAATCTATCGAAATATATTCAGCAGAAAGACACTTGTTAAGCATTTTGCAATAATCAGTCGATCTATTTAGTGCGTTGTAGCTGTATTTATGCACAGAAGACAGAACGAAGATCGCTAGATACAAAGCTAGAACAGCTAAGATTGTTAGATGAAAATCACAGGGAAAATTACATTTGGATTCAACTACTTATGACAGTCAGATTCTGATAAAGATGCCGATAGGACTTTACAATCATTGCTTTCCGAGCCCTAAGGTTACATTTTGGGGGAAGTTTGGCATGCGGTATAAACTTCCTTAAGCGAACGTTCGCTCGGTCGATCTTGAACATAAGTCATCGTGACTTTGTATTGTGTCGCTATGCAAGATTGTATCTGATATCATGAAAAGTTAACACAGACTGTATAAGTCAGGCAAAATGTATATAATTTTGCTAAATTTTTGTTTTATTTGTTTTTCATGTTTATCTGATGTAACGTGTATGTCACGGCCCCAAGATGGCAGGTAGACTACCGGGATAAACATGGCGATTCAAGCTGGTTGCTACTTTATGACGGCAAAAGTAATTTTAACTGACTTCCTTTGGTCGCCACCTATACTGGACAGTGTATATATATATATATATATATATATGTATGTCATTTGCAGTTTGTGACATAAAATGGCATCTGGTCGGATGTTATAGCATAATAGTCCACTTCTGCTTATCTCTACCCGCGATTACGTTCATGATAGGGATCGCAAGGAATTTCAGAAAACCTTAACAGTAAGTTCGAGCGAAAAGCATCTTATACAGTAAGTATTCAGTTCAAACAACATCTTAGAACCTTTACTATTGACTGCTAAGGATGTACACACATAAAAATACACAAAAAACACGCATGCTAGACTTACAAGGAAAATAAAATCAGCTCAAAACGGCCCGTTTGTAATTCTTCTTATTATTATTCCATTGCCAGCCTACAACAAAAAAGACTTGGTATATTGCACCCAAACCTTTAGTAGAATAATCAATAAGGTACTGCAAAGGTCGTAGGTGTGTTGAAAAGTCGATTTGTTTCATCTATATTTTACATAAGCTAAAAGACTTCATAATTCTAATGTAAACGATGTTATCATTACCCCTTGAAGTTAGCTTTCTTCCAAATATTTGTTTTTCCTTTCAAAAACCTTAAGTTTAGGGTGAAACAGGAATTACCAACCAAAGATAAATCTATCTTCGAGCACCCCAGATGTTTACTTTTCGGCGACCGATATACTTAATACCGTTTGTCGATTTGTACTCATCTAAATTTCTGTCACGTTATTTGGATTTGGATTGGATTACCAGCCAATAGTAGATGAAGATTAGATGACTTTAACATGTAGAAACTCAATTATTTGTAAACTATACAATCGGTGCTTTTAGGGGCCAACCCTTGTATTATGTATGAAGTGAAGAAGTAAAAAAAAATCAATACACATCATATTAAGATTTTATTACACATATTTGTAGAAACCCCCAGTGGCACAGCGGTATGTCTGCGGACTTACAACCGGGTTTCGATACCCGTGGTGGGCAGAGCACAGATAGCCCATTGTGTAGTTTTGTGATTAACTTCAAAGAAAACAAAAACAAACGTTTGTAGAATAATTACTTTAAAAGACGCGAATGTTTACTTAAAGCAATGTTTTAGATGTTTTATTTGAAAAGGCTGTTTTTCTACTGGTAAAATTTTATACGCGCTACGTAAGGGTTGTGTCTCAGTCTAGGCATATATTTGCCCATTGCTATACATTATATATAGAGAATTTAGTTACATAATAAAAGAAATGTTCACTATAATCTTACACAAATTTCCATGAAAATCTTCAGTTTCAGCTTAACAATTTACATTTCGAACTAATGCAATCAAATAGCCAATAGCTACAGTGAATCATCATGAACCGTATCAGTTACATACAAGCTATTTTTATTATCCTTACAATGTATAACGTTAGCTACCATATCAAGTAATCCTTTGCCTATTGTTGAACATAAAAAAAAGCCAGCAAACAAGATAAATAAAACTTGGGAATTTAAAAACCTGCAAATATGGATCGTAAAAAAGAAAAAGAAAAGAAATAAGGCTGGAAATGCTCTAGACATTATTTACCCAAACTACAAATCCCTAATTTGACGCCGCCAAATGTAATTCTAGGTAATAGCATGGAGCCAAAATAGGAGTTTGTAGTTTGAGTAAATAATGTCTACAGTATCTCCAGCCTTGTTATCTCCGTCACCGAAGATGGACGGAAGTTATGTTTTCACTCCTGGTGTGTGTATGTGTGTTTGTCAGCAAGATTTCTCGAAAACGGCTGAATGAATTTGAACGAAATTTAGTAAATACTTGGAGTATGATCCAACTTAGCAGATATTAGTTTTTGGAGGGTAAAAGGTCAAAGTTCAAGGTCACAAACAAGGTCACGAATATCTAAAAAATCCCTATCTGTTAATATAGGATCGATTTTCCCACTATTTTTGCTCTATAACTCAATCAAAAAATGATCGGATTTTGATGAAACTGGGTGGACTTATATAGAATATTATTACTCATCGTCCTGCCAAAAATGGTTTGTGTCCGTTGATAACGACGGACATACGAACACATTTTAGTATATTTTGATATGATCAATGCTGCATGGCGGAGATATGCGCTTTACTTAGTACCCCTCTAGTTTGCTTACTTCTTTTACGATCTCTGTTTGCAGGTTTTTAAATTGCAATTTTTTTAGTTATCTTGTTTTCATAATATTGTTTGACTTGGAGTACTTCTAACTGTTTAAGAAGGCGCATGGTAGCTTTTGTTTTCGCTTTGGCACGTGCCTAAAGCGTGATTGACGTTGACGTCTGTTGCCATGGAAACTAGTGTAACTGTTGACGGTGACGTCATGTACTTCAAGCACGTTTTAGTTAATATGTGACAACGGATTCATTCGTTGTACGACAATATAAGTGTATTTTATGTTGCATATTTAAACCAGTTTGCATGTATTTTACTACGTACACGAATGTGAAGAGTACATATTTTCAACTAATAAAGAATTATGGCCTGAAATATTGAGAAGTGATACATTTGGTGGGAAATTGCACTGTTTAACTTAGACCACATTGATATATAAAACATGGCATCTTGTGTGTTTTCTTATAGCAGCTAAAGATTATATAAAGTTTGGTCCCAAACTGGAAACTTGATTTAACTGAATGTTTTATCATGATATTAGTTCTAAACTTAGTCAGAACGCTTATAATGCTAAAATTCGGGTTTCTATAACCGTGGTGGGCACAGCACAGATAGTCAGTCCTTAAGGTAGCTTTGTACTTAACACGAAACAAACAAACAAATGGTTCTAAACAATGTATTCGTAATTCAATAATTTTGTGTTAACTATATTCAGCTGCATTATTGTAATATAAGTTTATGTAGAGTGCAAAATATAATTGTGGATTCAGATTTGCTGTCTGTGTTTAAAATTGTCATCTGCATTACGTTTCCAGAATCTGAATTTTGCGGATACTTCTAAAGTTATCTGCTAGACATCAGTAAACCTGAATACCACACATGCATTATCAACATAATAAGTATCAATGCAGATGGTGTACATTAAACTTAAACATAGGCCAAGCGCGGTCCAGATGTTGGCATGCGCGACTGTGGGTTTTGTGTACCGTGATTCGCATCCCGTCACCCCTCCCCCCCTAAAATAAACTCGCGCTCTGCACTTTGAGGCTGGGGGTACGGTAAGAGAGTGACGTTGAAATCTCACTATTTGGTCTAGCGAGAGCAGCATCAGAACCGGCTGGCGCGAACAGTTCTCGTGTAACTTTGCGCAAAGTTCAACAAACAAACAAGCAGTACGAACATGTGACGTCACTATCTCGGGCTTGGATCATGTATGAAAAACCGTGAGGTGACGTTTGAAGTTTAATAAACTTAACAGGTTCAGAGATATCGAATTGGTAAGTAGATTCATTAACTAAAGTCCCTGCATAATTTATTTGTTCAAGGTGAAACTCTTGACACGAATTATATCCAATATAAATAAAACACTTGTACCACTTTCGTTCGGCCAACTAGATTCACGTATCTTCCAGCTAATGTATTCCAACTAAATTTGCACGTTCACTATATATCGGTTACAACGCGCCGAAATCCAATACAATGATGGAAATCGTAAAAGAATGTAAAGTTTACTGACACAATAATACCACAGTGTGACAAAATATCAATCTTGTACACACTTAAACTAAGTAATACTAAGATAACAGTTTCTGGCAAAAGGCACGCAAACCAGTAACAGATCCAGGAAGAGAAGGGTGGGGGTTCTGGAAGTTCGAACCCCACTTTTCAAATAGCAGAAAAAATTTAATAAAAATAGACAGAAAAGTAGAAATGCAAGATATAGAAATTTTATCTATTAATTTCATTGGATATTCATGTTATTTCTACAATGTACTCAACCTTTTATTATACTTCTTTGTGACGCTTTTTGTTTTTATTCTCGCTGAAAGGGCGAGCATGTTTGGTGTGACGAGGATTCGAACCCGCGACCCTCAGATTGCGAGTCGAGCGCCCTAACGATCTGGCCATGCCGGGCCGTAGTCAATACAACGAACAGTTAAAAAAAAGACATTATCACACACATACAAGTACAGTGCCTTGCAAAATTATTCACCCCTGTAAAGTTTCCAAATTTTGTTGCCGTCTGAGCTTGCTATCATGAAACTTTCAAATGGGACTTTATATTTAGAATCTACGCGATCTATTTCAAACTGAGAAATCTAAAAAACGCTGATATTATGTAAGTATGTTAGATTTGTAAAGAAAATTAGAATATTATCAATTGCATAAGTATTCAACCCCTTTGCTGCGGCAACCCTAAATCAGACCAGGTGCAAAATATTAGTTCGAAAGGTCACAAAATTAGTATAATGGTCTCTGTCTGTGTGTAATGAAAGTGGTTTAACTTGACTTCAGAGTAAATGCATCTGTTCAAGCCTCAACTCGCATAATGATACGACAAACCAACTATGAAGATCAAAGAGTTTTCCAAACAAGTCAGGAATAAAGTAGTAGAGAAGCACAGATCAGGTGAAGGTTACTATAAAATTTCAAAGTCGCTAATTATCCCTTTGAGTATGGTGAAGTCCATCATTAAGAAGTGGAATGTGCTTCATACCATCCAGTCACTATCCAGAACAGGCCGCCCTTCCAAACTAAGCAGCTGGAAAAGCAGGAAACTGGTTTGGGATGCCACTGTGAAGCTAACAGTGACTTTGAAAGATTTGCAAAGTTCCATGTCTGAGATGGGAGTCAGTGTTCATACATCGACAATATCCGGGTCCCTACACAAAGCTGACCTGTATGGGCGAGTGACAAGAAAGAAGCCATTACTGAAAAGAATCATCTTAAATCTCGTATGGAGTTTGCGACAAAAGCATTTGAATGATACTACTGACATGTGGCAGCATGTTTTGTGGTCAGACGAGACAAAGATTGAGTTTTTTGGTCTAAATTAAAAACGTCACGTCTGGCACAAGCCCAACACAGCACATCACTCAGTCAACACCATCCCAACTGTCAAGCATGGTGGTGGCACCACCATGATATGGGAATGCTTCTCATCAGCAGGGACTGGGAAGCTTTTCAAGATTGAGGGGAAGTTGGATGGTGCAAAATAAAAGGCGAATCCTAGAGGGAAAACCTGCTTGAGTCATCCAAGAACCTAAAACCGGGTCGAAAATTTACATTTCATCAGGAAAATGACTCGAAGCACAAGACCAAAGCCACACTGGAGTGATATCAAAAGAAGAAGGTGAATGTCCTGGAGTGGCTTAGTCAAAGTCCTGACTTGAAACCAATAGAAAATTTATGGCGAGACTTGAAGATTGCAGTCCATCAACGATATCTAACGAACTTGTCAGAACTGGAGCCATTTTGCCAGGAAGAATGGGCAAATATTACACCATACCATTATGCAAAGCTGGTAAAGACCTATCCAAAAAGGGTCACAGCAGTAATTGCTGCCAAAGGTGCTTCCACGAAGTACTGATTTAGGGGGCTAAATCCTTATGCAATCAGGACATTTCAATTTATAGATTTTCTTTGGAGGTTTTGCTGACATTCAACCTCCTTCATATATAGTGTTAAGTTTGATCATTAGAGTTTTGAATAAAAAGAAGTTCATAAACATTTTTTTTACATTGTTTGTATTTCATTAAAATGTGACATTAATGGTAGGGGTGAATGCTTTTGAAAGTACTGTATACTTGAATATGTACTGCATCTGTTTTTATACATTACACATGTTTATATAACCCTCACTGAAACGTTTCTTTGCTCTTAAATTTCATCTGAGATATATATTTATATATATAATTACATATAAATGTGTACAATATGTTGTAAAGCATGAAATTAAGGTGAATGGTGCTAAGGATCCTTGATTTAGAAAAGGCAAAAGTTTAAGAGCACCTACATTTGGACTTTTGTGAATAATTTATTCATAGTATTGTGCTATCTATAGTGACTGTTGTATACTATATGCGAGTGGCATAATTTTTGTTTTTTAATTTGAACATATTGTACTTGAATCTCAAAGGACTGTGTTCGAAAGAACCCACTACGCAATGGGTATTGTGGAAATGTGATTTGATATGTGTAATAATATTTTTGGAAGCAGTTAACAATGTATGGGTATTTAGACTTTGGACCAAAACAAGGCTTGAATCTATTTCTAGAAGTTGAGTACGTCGTTATATTGAAATGATATTGGATCCTCACCAAGTTATTACAATACATTTTTCCATGTTTGGTCGTACTCTATCTGACGGCCGTACTCCTTGGCAATAGCTCTGAAGTGTAGTTTCCATTGCAAAAGGCTCTGTCATAAAGTTGTAATGTCAAAAGCACACCCCTACTCCTTGCTTGCTTCTCCATAGTTCATCTAGTGTCCATTTCAACAGTCCAACCACACAAAAATCCAGAGGTGTTCTGTTTCACAGTCTGACCACTTTGTCTTGAAATAAAATTGCATGAATATCGATTTCATTTAGCGACTGCTTGATGTTTGCGACGGTTGAATGGATATATCGCGGAAGCAATTTGTGTACACATGACTTTTGTCACTTTTTATACACGGATTCTTCTTGGTTATGTTGGGGCACGTGGATGGCTTTTGCCATTAGCCTTTGTGTTCCTGGTTTCTCACTTACAAGACGCCAAACTTTGCTTATCATGTTCGATGACGAGGAACCCACTTTGAGACTAAAAATGGTTGGAGACGGCTTGAATGGGTAATGAAGAAAACTTTAATATAAGTTTAACATAACAGCAAATGTACAACGTTTCGACAAGGTTTTGTCATCATCAGGTACAAGTGTACAAGTGTACCTGATGATGAAAAAACCTTGTCGAAACGTTGTACATTTGCTGTTATGTTAAACTTATATTAAAGTTTTCTTCATTACCCATTCAAGCCGTCTCCAACTATTATTTGCTTATCATGCTTGGAATACAACATGTTACAGTCTTTTTCTAGATAGTCCAGGGTCCCCAAATTGATTCATATTCTTTTGTTTTCCAATTTCATTATGTACAATTGATATCTCCATCTTGGACATTCTAAATCCCTGATACATACATCTTCAAAAATGATCAATTTTGGGTGGTACCATACAACCTACGTAACATCAAACAATAACAAAACTCGGTTCTGATAAATTTTGTTTAATCGCGAATTTATATTGGCTGTGGTTGTTACATGACTTGATAATTTGTATATTCAAAATAGTTTTGATATAACTACTAAAACCCATGTATTCTTCCTATCTAATCAAGTTCAAATGTATTTTATGCTACAAGCTAAAATGTTTGGGAAACTTTAAGTAACTCAAGTTTTATTGCTAGTCTTCAATATCTGGCTTTAATATAGAGAAATTTAAAAAGTTGAAACTTCAGATCTGTTAAAAATGATTATCATGTAAATAAAACACTAAGAACATAACATTGCATTTAGTGAACATGGAACAGATCTAATGTTAATTAAAAATACTTCAAAGAACATAATATGATGTAGTGACGTTGTGGTTAAATTTTGAGAAGTCTAGTGCAACATAGTAATGTAACAACTCTTAAGTTAGTGAGGCATTGTTAAGAGAAGATATTCATACAAATAATGTATTGATATTTTTATCCCAAACATATTGTTTTTGGGGAGTGCTATGTATAAAACTGAATGTTACCTGGAGTAATATCTTTTGTTTTATGAATCACTTTTTGGGGCACAATTTTAGTGTTTTTTCTGAATATTCTGAAAATAGTTTCCAGGTATATTTATCAAATAATCTATTGCATTGGTCTAGAAGTGTTAATCATTTTATCAGATATAATACTGCATATTTTATTCGGAAGTGAAAATGTTTGCATAGCTTTTACTTTTCACAAGAAAACTTTCATATGCTCATACTTGCCTGAGAAAAGAACTAAAATGAGAAAAAACATTCATTTGTAAATTGTTTTGCAATGTTTTTGTTGAGATAATAACTAGATATGTATTATATAATTAAAACATATAATTTTGCTGATTTTAAGGTCACATTTACTTTACAGAGCAGACATTGCCCTTATAGGTCTGGCTATGATGGGGCAGAACCTTATTCTAAATATGAATGACCATGGATTTATTGTGAGTATCTTTTCCGATTCTCGTGAGGTGTTATAGATAAATTTAAAACATTGATTAACAGACTGAAACTCAAAACGTTCATACTACTGTACCTAGCAAGTACAGCACATTGGGATACCTTTTAATCAAATGCCCATAATCTGAAAGGTTGTAAAGTGATGAACGACTGTGTGCATGTACTCTGTTGG
The DNA here is from genome assembly GCF_000517525.1 of Limulus polyphemus. NCBI lineage: Eukaryota > Metazoa > Arthropoda > Merostomata > Xiphosura > Limulidae > Limulus > Limulus polyphemus. Next base: position 216,850 of record NW_013667192.1, read on the forward strand.
GTTGCCCATTGTATATATATATATAATTTACTACCTTTGAATTACACTAACAAGACACCTTACTAGTCATTTAACATTGGTTTGTACCTCTTTTTGCTACAGTACTATCCAATATCTAGACTCTACAAAATATTGCAAGGTGTCTTTTTTATTTTAGTCCACTTATAAAAGATTAGGGGCTGCATAGATGATGACAATGTTTGTGGTCGAAAATGCAACAGTAAAGTACAGCCCAAATATGTTCAATTTTGCTGTCTAAAGAACATGACAGAAGTGTACTTTGAACCAGTTATGGATGGCACAAATATGATGGATTATTACATTGTCGAATTTGCAGAGCTTCCATTCATTATAGTAGAAATGCAGCATTACCGAGTTCACAACATCAGCAACTATGTTAAGTTATTACTCTAAACGTTGCTTGCTCATATAAAGGACTAACAGTATCTAATCTGTGCTACTGTAACTTTACTTTATATTGACACTCTTCCCTCAATACATAAAAAAAAAACGTGAATATTCAGACCACATCACACACACTTCTTGTCCACAATTCATGCTTTAAGAACCATTAAAACCAAGTTTTATTGATGCCTTATGACAGTGCTTAATGTCCTTTGCATAGTATTGATGAAAGTAGTTGAATGAATTGGTTAGTTGAGACATAGGCTGACATTTGTTGTTCTTTACGAGTTTGTTCAGTTATTATATCTTGATGCAAGTCAATAGCCGTTGGTGACTACAGTTTATATCTGGTGACAGATGCACTTTATTTTGACTGCCTCTGTTGAAAGACTGTTATAAATATCTTTACTAACAGTGCGCTTGCTAATCTGAGTAAGGAAAAATATATTATGCTAATATAATACTAAGTTGGCAAACAACAATTTATAAGCATAATGAAATGATTTATTTTTTGGGGAACATAATACCTGAAGAAGACAGATCGATGTTCTGTCGAAACATGTAGTATGCTCCCCCAAAAATAAATCATTTCACTATACTTATAAATCGTTGTTTGCCAACTTGTTAGTAGTGCTCTTGTTAGACCAGAACCTAATATCCAATATTATGAGCCATTGAGAATTTTGCTCTTATCTATTGTGGTGCAGATTAGGATATCAGTACATGTCTATAATTTTAGGGCTCGGAGATTCATCTATTATAATATAAAATCAATCTTCCAGTAAATAAATAAATGAGGTTCCTAAAAAAGAGGTTTCTCGAGGGAAGGAACCTAATAAAGTAAATATTTAGTTTTTCAATCCTTACTTATGAAACTTAGTGAAAACAGGTATAGTATATATGTATATATATACCAACTATTTCTATTTTCTAATTCATTCAAACTTTTTAAGAGGAAATTAATACTAAGTACACATTTATTAAAACAATAACATAAAATTTAGTTTTACTGATAATCACCCATTTTTTCTTGGCTAAGTGTCCTACTGGGATATTTTTACGATTTATAGCTGTTATTTATGTAAAATCATATAAAAATTTTAATTAAACATATGAAATTTCAAAACTTAATAAAAGCCAAACATTGATTTTTAACTGTTATTCATAAGGGATTTCTTCCCATCCATTCCACGTTTTTTTTTTTTTCGAAGATGATATTTGTTGGGTCAAGAGGGCGTGAACCTGCTATGTATTGTGTAAAACTATTATTTCTATCTGACCAACTATGCAAAAACAGGAGATTTTTTCCAGAATGTGAATAAGTGTAAGTAATAAAAAACTTAGACTAGACACAGTTGTTTCACTTTGAAGCAGGAAAACTAACTTATTAATAATAGATAAATAGATAAATGCATTACCTGTGTCTATGTAATAGTGAGTAAGTTATTTTACCAAATAAACAATGTAGTCTTATAAACACAAGGGCAATTATATGTGTTTGTTATCATTGTAAGAGACAGCCCTGATAGCAGGCTGGAGTCACACATCTTCATTATCTATAATTTATTTCTATTAGCCAAACTGAAGTCACTATTGACTGACAGTTTTGGTGGTTTCACTTATAGTGCCTTACACACTGTAATTTCCTGGAAAAGTGAGCTAGTACCAGTGTCCACCAAAAATGTAACCACGCATATGTGTACCTCTAAAGATACATACAAAATCATGCCCAGTTCAGGGTGATCTAACCTTACCACCATACATTTGTGTTATAAAGAACTCATTACTCCTGTTCAGGTCGATGACCAGAATCATCCCAGGTTCCATTTAAACTAGCCTTAGAAATTACAACCCTAGCTTGTCATCGACCTTTCTGTTCTTATTTGACAATTTGCCAGAAACTCGTTGTCTTTCTTCTTCCAGTATTTATCCAACTTAAAATCAAGGCAGAAGCTAAGTACCTTCTATGCAAAACACCGCCTGTTGGGATATGATAACTGCTGTGGGTGTTGCCAAGTTAAAAGGCTTTGAAATCTCTGATTATTCACTGGTAATTTGTATAACTCACTGAACATGTATTCATGGAGCTGGGGCTGAGTGTATCGAGTTTGATGAGGTGTTTTTATCTCTAAACTATATTTCTAAGGAGTTTTATACACCATAGTTAGGACTGTCTGCTTCATTGTATCTGGCACCTTGTTCGGTGCTATCATCTCAAATACGTTTACAGTAGAAACGGTTTCTGTCAAGAATAAGATATTTGTGACAGTCATCTCTTGCTTGGACTTGCTATAAATTCTATCAGTACACTTGTCAATGAAGATCTAATCATGACCTGATTAAACCATTTCGGATAAACCTTCCTATATAGGTGTCACAGATAGTCAGTATAATTAACTAATCTCCATCCACAACTTAAGTTTTGAATGCTTTGGATAACTATTCTACAGCAAAACGCAGCTAACAATTTCTCCAAGTCACACAACTGCTACTTTATTCAAATGCTCTACAACATGTGGTGTTGAACTACACACACACACTCAACATACATCAAGTGTCCCGTTACGTGTTTCATTTTATAGTGAATAAATGAAACGACCAAATACTCTATAGAATCTTTCAAAGCTTTTTTATTTGCTCGGCTTTATGTCGTCCACAAGTACAAACATTTTCTGTAATGAACTCTATCATTCAGTTTAAACTCGTTGCACTCTTAAGAATTAAACCGCGCGCAAAAGTATTAGGTCGTCAAGAAATTAATGTCGCTTTTTTTCAGATGAAAAAAACCCGAACAACTTATATATCAAACTTACAGTCAA
>NW_013667192.1:220543-223113 GCF_000517525.1 Limulus polyphemus
CCTTTCTGATTGACGAGTGACGGGCGTTTTTGATGAAGGGCTTGATTTAAACTTTCCAGTTGCTGACTATAGATTTCTGCATTGACAGTTCGCTGTGGATTGAGGAGTTTGAAATGAATTACTCGTTAGCGTTTAATATTCGCATAGAGAATCCATTTTTCATCAGTGACAATTCTGTCCAAAAATGGTTAACGCAAATTACGTGCCAAAAGAGACGAAGCAACGTTCCAAAGTTGGAAACGATGATCATCGGAGAGTTCATGAGGCCCCCAAATACCTTATTTATGGAGTTTTCCAACATTCCTTATATGTTTACATATTGTTTCATGAGAGACATGCAATTTCAAGGCCACTTCACGAGTGTATTGCCTTGAGTTAGAGTCAACAAGCGTCTTCAGAGCATCAATATCAATTCCAATATGTCGGCCCCTGCCATCACAGTTTTTAAGGCTAAAGTCACCTGAATGAAATTTGCTGAACCATCGTTGACATTTACGAACGATCAAAACATTTCCATAAATTTGTTTGATATTCTTTGTGGCTATAGAGGCGTTGTTTCCTTTCTTGTATTCAAACAGCATTACATGCCGAATGTGTGTCTCGTCGTGTGCCATCACTATAAGGGATTAGAGTATGCTAAACTTTACACATTATATAGGCTACATTAACGTGACGTTTAGGTGGTTCGTTTAACTATTATACGTGATATACGTTTTTCGGAGGCTGGTTAATGAAAGTAATACATCATGCATGTGATCGTTTCTATTATTACAAAGTCCGTAGCACATACGTAAACAATATAATAAAAACATTATTGTTAAATAAAGAACGAATACCTTAAATAGTACAATGAAAGATTATAGGGGAAAATTAAATAATATCAAGCAAACTGAGAAAGTAACTTAAGCTATCATCTAAGAGGAATTTCTTTTTTCGAATTCGGGTAGCCAATTTCTAGAAAACTGGTCTAAGCTCAATCGTTTTTCTTTTCATATCCTGTTTTTTGTGTCAATATGGTGACCATTATCCATTACTTCAACAAGAATGACAAACGTTATCCATTCCTGGAGATGATAGGGAAGTCTGCTACGTATGCACCACAATATTTTTAAAAGTTGTGGAGTGACTGAGTTCAGTACTAGTTGATGTGCATCACGAAATTAGTACAATAGATATGAATCTAAAATGATTGTTCAACAAAACTGTTAAGGCATGACAGGTTGCGCATGAAGATTGAGTTTGTCTGTGGTATTGTGAAGATTACTCTAATGCACCAATGAGTCTCTCCAGAACTGGGCACTCCATGAATTTGAGGCGCAAAAGCAAAGTTCGTTTTTATGATAAAAGCGTTGGTCATAAAGTTTTGATGTATTTGACGGGGAGTAAGAAGCTGACAGTTTGTGAAGAATTGGATAAGAAAATATCATTAAAAGTGCAGTCTGTCGGCTCTGATGATTGACTATGGTGCTGACCGGCTTTGTAACTGATATGGATTAGATTAATTGCTTCATCAACAGTTAGGGTAATCATTTGATTGAAAAAATCATTTACTGAAACAAAGTGGCATTCCTTGCTTTTAAAGCTTTTGAGTAGGGTTTGTTACGTATTAAAATTTACCCCGGACGAGTTTCCAGATTATTACGTAACGTATTACAATTTCAAATAGTCTAAAACTTAGTTAAATTGCAATTTAGATTTAGAAGTTAAATAAATGCCGATATATATCCAATTTATGATATTTACCAACAAGACTGATACACACAATTTCTTTTTCAATACAAATATTTTCAATATGCAAACAACAATACAATTTACAATAACAGTTATTACAAATAATGATCTATATATAAAAGTTTTACAAACTTACAAACAATATTTAGTCCTCTATCTGGTCTGGGATTTCCTTGATATCTTATCGAGGGTTCACGATGAGCGAATTAATTTCAAGTTGACGAAGTTACAATTCACTTAACAGGGAGCTAGCTAGTTCTATATTCTTCTCTCTTCACTGGTCGAGTCTTTCCACTGTTGAAGTTAGGTAATGTTTTCATAAAAATATTAATGTCCGATGTAAATCCACTGAAGTTAAATCATTTGTAATGTTCGAAATTTATAAATGTTCCTGGTCAAAAATCTGAAGTTCCCGATTATTAAGCGTTAATCACAGTTACAGTTTTCGAGGTTTATAGTAGCAAATTGTAGTAAACCAATAATATATTCTGTCTTTTGGTGCATCACGTTGGTTATATTTATAGGCGTGAAGAGAGTTTCTCGAAATTTTAGCTTATGCAACAACATATACGATAAACCAATGTTTACGTACACACATATATTGTTGATTCTTACACTCGAGAATCTTCTACAACTTTAGTGAATAAGCGGGAATTTCGAAATAAGTTATGTAAATTTCTAAATATAAATTTAACTTAAACAAACATCAGTATTAAAACAGATATATGATGGTAAATCCATCACAGGTTTTATGGTAAGTTGTCTACAGGATATTGTGTGATAGCTGCTCAATTATAATTGGATATTTACGTGTGTAACGAATTTGTTGTTATATATGT
>NW_013667192.1:223665-235272 GCF_000517525.1 Limulus polyphemus
CTGTATATCAGTCTTGTTGGACAAATATCATAAACTGACTGTATATCGGCTTTAATTTAAATACTAAATCCAAAGTACAATTTAACTACTAAATTTAATTTATTAGTTAACTCAGTTTCAGACCATTTGAAATTCTAATACGTAAGAGTTGATAAACTGATCAACAGCTTAGAGGCATTGTGATCCTTACTTTCTGTACTCTTAAGAAGAGACGTCGTTCTTGATAACGAGACATCTGTTTTATAACTTCTAAGAACTTCTCGAACTATCTAGTAAGTTCTATGGAATTTCTACAAAGCACCTGAGACTCACAATATGAACATCTAGGACAACTGAGGTTGTAAATCAAGATGTAAAAAAAACAACAGTTTGAGTCGGTTGTTGATGATAACAGGGAATTCTGACAAACTAATATTCTGAAAGGACTTTGTAATCACTTTTTTTTACAAGAACTGATATTAAGTTCGGTGGTGAATAGCGACCTTGTGTTGTTTCGCTTGTATCTGATGGTCTAGTTCGTCCATATAAGCCTTTGTGAAGTGTAGTAAAGGATTTTGCTCTAACAAAGCACGAGCAATTAACATGAATAATGTAATTTAAGTAAAATGTATATGATTTTCTAATATTTTTGAATGTTTTTCATATATATCTGATGTAGGTTTTACGACCCATAGGTGACGGTACTGGCAGGAAATAAAAGCCAATTAGGTTGACTGCTGTATTATGATAGGAAAATGTAATTTTGCTTTCATCCCTGGTACTTTTGCTGTATTATATTTTGTGTATATATACAGTCGGCAGTTGATAATATCAAATGTGACATAGATGGATGAGAGGAAGGACCATTTCTGTTTATTTCTACTCTGAATTTTGTGATATAGTTCAAGTCAATCTAATCCCTTGTGTGGCACTCTAAAGGAAGTATATGTGGGTTGATGCGCTAGAAAGCATAAATGACGTTGACTTTGGTTGCTATGGTTATCAGACTTGTTCCAAGTGTGCCTTGGTTAATGTGTCGCATTGAGATTGTTGTGTACGTCTGTTGGAACATACTGGTCTTTAAGTTGTGTGTGGACTAGTCGGTGTATATTTAATTAGGTACTCGAATGTAATATATGAAATATTACACTTTCTTCAGAGAAATAAATACTTTTGCTTGGTAATTCGATATGTGTTTGGCAAGAACTGTAATAATTGGTTCAGACTGTATCGAGATAAAAAGAACAACAGTATATTCTCTGTTTTCGTACTGTGGTAAAGAATGTTGAACTGAAATATTAATAAGCATGAAATTTTTCATTGAGAGAGCAATTAAAGTTGCTAGGATAACTGAACCCAACAAAAATGAAAAACATGGAAAACCTTTTGTTTGCATTGATGTTTTTGAAGGAATCTTTTGCATTTGAAGCAACTGAACTATTCATATATTTTGTGACCTAGCCTTTAAAAAGTAAATTCAAAGTTACTTGTTCATTCAGAATGAAAGGGAACACGATCTACCTATTGCTTTAACTAGTTTTGAGTCATCAAAATTTTTGATTAACACAATTGAAGTACTTCCAGATTTTATGGATATTAATTATGAATGTTATATTTCGATACTATTTATGAACAAGGTGTTTGCTATACACCTTTGGGTTTTAACTACAGTATTTTTATTGTGGTGACCTAACGTTTGTGGTGACTTTGTGAAATGAAGTATAATATTTACTATTTGTATTATATTTAACTTATGTGAACAAACAGGATACAATAAATTATGGGCTAGAAGCATTAGTCATTCCTTGTAAAGTAGTGACTGCTGTCTTAGGTATTGGTGTGAAATTTTATCTTCCTTTACCTCTTGAAACTGTAGCTCTGTCGCTTAGAAAACCAAACAATGGTAGAAGAACTCATGCCTGTAACCCTGAGTTGTAAGCTCGTTGCCAAGGGCCAGTGCATGCAGTCATGGGTCTGGCTCACGTAACTGTATGTGCACTGTTACATAGAAGATATGTGGACTGGCAGTAAAGGGTGAAGTGCATTCACTTTAATACTGTGTATTGCGGCACATATGCTGCGCCCTCTGTGGATGACTTTTTCCTAAACAAGATCGGATCATGACCTGATCGTTGATAATGTTTAATCTCATGCTTTTAGAACTTCTTTCCAATCAAAGATTGAGTTGGCTTTGAGCTTTTGATCTTGACTTTTATTAAAGAAAATCATGATTATGGACAATTGTTAATCTTATTATGCTCTACTACTGCCTTGCAGAATTATTTTCTGAAGGGGTATAAGAACTTACTCTCCATACCTCCAACACAAGGGAAGGAGGATATGATGCCTAGACCAGTGATGGGGTCTGACTCAGAACCATATCTTCAAAGAACCTGTGGCTATGTATGAGTCTGAAGCAAGAGGCAGCTACTGCTGTATTTTTGCAGCTGTTCTCATGGGAATAATATTATTAACCAGAACAGCAAACATCAATGTCAAGAGCTGGCATAAAATATGCTGTACAGAAGGCTCTGTAAGAGGCAGTGACCTACAGGAAACCTATAAATTATTCTTCATCTTTTTGAGAGGGTACACAAATAGTGTAAATATATAAGTATTTCTGCATTTTCTTCTTTTAGTTTTATCTCATGTTCAAATTTAATTATATTATTTATTTTTGTGCCAGATTCCTACTTGTATTTTACGTATTTTTTAATTCAGTTTGCTAGAACATTCGAGAAGTCATTTGACTGAGCATAAAAGGAGTTGGACGTGTCTCTTTCAGTTGCCTGGCCCGACGTGGCCATGTGGTTAGGGAGCTCGATTCGCAATCTGCAGGTCGCTGGTTCGAATCTCCGCCCCACCATACATGCTCGCCCTTTCAGCTGTGGGGGCGTTATAATGTGACGGTCAATCCCACTATTCGTTAGTAAAATAGTAGTCCAAGAGTTGGCGGTGAGTGGTGATGACTAGCTGTCTACCCTCTAATCTTACACTGCTAAATTAGGGACGGATAGCGCTGATAGCCCTCGTGTAGCTTTGCGCGAAATTCAAAACAAAAAACAAATAAACTCTCAGTTGCTTCTCACCCATTCAGTTGGGCACTGACCCTTACAACACCCACACACACAGTCAAAATAAAATCCGATTTTCTTCCTCGTATCATACCCGTGATATAATCAAATTCATTAAAACTTTGTTTTTTAAAACCTTTTAAACTCTAGTTCTGTAAACATAAAGATTTTATGTTTTTAAAAAATGATTTGAAATGCTGGCTGCCTCCAGTTCAAGTAAAGTCCAAAAGTGCAAAATGACTCAAACAGTTTCTGTTACATTTGTGGAAAACATATCACAGTTTCATGAAGGAAAAACATCCCACAAAAAGTAAAGGTAGCATTCTACCACTGTTTTGATTGTAAAATTGGTGACCAAGAAAATCATTGGGGTCCACATGTGTGTTGTACAGTTTGCACATCTGGCTTGAAACAGTGACTGAATAAGAATAGAGCAAGTATGCCATTTTCAGTTCCCATGATATGGCATGAGCCCAAAAATCATGTAACTGACTGTTATTTTTGCATGACCAATAAATTAAATATACAGATATTGCATTTGCAATGAAACCAGTAGTTCATGAGGATGGTTTTCCAGTACACATCCACCACCGAATTGGGAAACAGAAGAGTTATCCTGTGAAGAAGACCTATGAATCATCTTCACCCTCTTTATCTAGTAATTCTATTCACGTGGCATGATCTGATTCATGACTTGTCTCTATGAAAGCAGCATGGGGAACTTCTTGGCTCTCATTTACAGCAATGGAATTTATTAGTTCCAGGAACAAGAGTTTCAATTTACCGAAGTTACCTTCAAAGTCTTGCTTCTCACTACAGCATGCAAGATACTTTGTGTTTCTTTACAAATGTTGGTGCTTTAATGAAAGAATTAGGTACCAAACATCATCCTCAAGATTGGAGACTTTTTATCGACTTATCTAAAGTTCGTCTGGAAGCTGTAATTTTGTACAAAGGGAACACTAAACCATCGATTCCTGTTGCTCATGCTGTGAACATGAAACAAAATTATCAAAGCATGCAGATTATACTTGAGGCCATCAAATGTGATTACCATAGGTAAAGCATATGTGGTGATTTAAAAGTTATTGCATTCCTGCTAGGCCTGCAGAGTGGGTATACCAAATATTTATTGCTTTTTGTGCCTCTTGGATGGTTGAGATGATAAAAATCATTTCAAAAAGAAGGAATAGCCAGTGAGAAAGAATTACATTCCAGGGAAAGAGAATATCGAGTATCAACCTTTAATGAATCATCAAAATGTGTTTCTGTCCCACTTCATATTAAACTGAGAGCCACGAAGGATTTGTAAACAAATAAACAAAAATTGTAATGGTTTCAGATATCTGGCTGACTAGTTTCCAAAAATTAGAGAAGCAAAAATGAAAGGAGGTATCTTTGTTTGGCCACAGATTCAGGAAGTGCTGATTGATGATGATTTTGAAATAGTACTCAATCAGAAAGAACTTGCTGCCTGGAAATCATTCACACTGGTTGTCAAACATTTCTTAGGAAATACGAGATTAAAACTATGCTGTGATGATTGAGAAGTACAGGAAAATTGGGTCTAGAAAATCACTAAAGATGCACTGCTTACACTTTCATTTAAACTTCTTTCCAAATGATCTAGGTGCAGTGAGTGATGAGCATAGAGAGTGCTTCCACTAAGATATTTCTTCAATGGAACAGTGATATCAAAGACGATGGTATCCTATGATGATTGGAGATTACTGAGAAGTACTGATAAGACAGTAAATATAATCTTAATGCATGGTGAATTTTTGACCTCGTGTAGTCAGCAACGTGGTGGTAACATCTGGAAAAACATTGGTATTCACCAAGAGGAATGCGTTGAGAGTCTTAACATTTACTTCACAGATAATGAAACAGACGACAATGAAAAGAAAAAGGCAATTATTTTGACAGTTTGTGACCGAGCTACATAGTCGCTTTTACAAAATATCGTGACCTCAGAGAAACCGGCAGATAAAGGACAATTTATGCATGCAACTTAATAAACGCATTCGGCCAAAACCATTAGTCAGTACTGTGTGTTTTGCATTTCATTGTCGATAACAAAAGGAAGGGGGTAGTTCTTTTAATGATTTTACTACCGCATTAAAACATTTAAGTACATATTATGTGTTTGTAGCATTTGTGACACGATCCCTGAGGGATTGTTTTATGTCTGGATAAAGAAGTGCTACCAAACAGAAAAAGCCCTTTTACGGAGAAAACTTTGATACTTGAAAACGCAGTATATTTTACCGTAGACATAAAATCAGCTGAAAACCGCGGCACGAGAATTACAAACTCAACAACCAAAAGGATCATTGGTTGCTGTCAACAACAAGCATGATACCAGGAAACAAGCTCCCAAAAGTACCTTTAGTACTTATAATTTGAGTATCATTCATGTGGTTCAATATGCTACAAATGTGATAATAAAGAACACTTAGCTAAGAAATATAAGACGATAAAACCAAATACCAGACATAAATCAGATAATAAGCCAAAAAGAAAACTCAGAATATAAATGGAAAGGAAACTAATTTTATAGGCACTGAACCTTCATCCTATGATGCATATGAGGATGATGGACCTATGGAAAAAAGACATACAAAATATATTTGGATACAACTAAACCATTAATGGCAAAGATTCAAGTTGAAAAAGAAAACTTAGAAATGGAGACTGACACAAGAGTTTTATATTCAATCATATCTGAAGCAGTATACAAAGAACATTTTTAAATTCCAGTAAAGACGCGCTACACTAAATTATAAACCCGTGTGAATGAATTGATTACACTTATGGGAAAAGTGTCAGCTGCCTTTGAGGATCAAAGAACATCACTGCCTTTAGTCATTGCTAAAGTTAATTTACTATTAATGTTAAGAAGTGATTGGTTAATGGAGATGCAGTTGAATTAGAATAAAATAGTCAATAACACAGACATCTCCGAAAGAATGTTCAACGTAGAAAAAAAAAGCTTTGCCTAACAAGTTTCCTGACCTGTTGTGTAAGGACATTTGGACTTTGAAAGGGTTAAAGGTAAAATTCCTCATTCAACTTGGAAGCAAACAATTTACCATAAAATCAGAACTTTGTCTTATGCTATGTGGCAGAAAACCAAATTAAAGCTAAAAAGATTACAAAAACGAGGTATCATTGAGCCAGTATCATTTAGGAAGTGGGAAGCACCAATAATTCCTATCATAAAAACAGATGGATCACTAAACATATACTGTGACTACAAAATTACAGCCAATAAGATAGGTAACAGGGACATTTACTCATTATCCATAGCCAACGATTCTTTTGCTACCTTAGCCAAAGTTTAATGTTTTACCAAGTTATACCCAAGTCATGGTAATCAGATAGTGTTAGACAAGGAATAAAAAATATAGTCACTATTAACACTCTTAACGGACTATACTCCTATAAACAACTGCCTTTTGGAGCCAATGTGTTGCCAACTTTTTTCAACGAAAGTTATTGGCTCCAATACCTATAGTTGTAGTTCATGTAGACCCCATATAAGTGACAGGCAGAAATCAATAGAATACATGGAGAATCTTCTAGAAGCTTTAAAACAATTGAATGACGCTGGTCTTCATTTTCAAGAGACATCTTACACAACAAAAGTCATGTATATAGGTCATATAATCACAAGTATGGAACTACAAACATAAAAAGAAAAAATGCAGACAGTGTAGGAAGCACTAACACTAAGGAATGTTAGTGAATTGAAATGCTTCATAGGAATTGTAAACTATTATAAATAATCTATAAAATATCTGTTTGGTATACTAGCTCCATTGTATGATATTATGAAAAATAAGCTAAATAGAAGACAGCAACAAAGAACAGAGTGTATTCAAATGTACCAAAGAATGTATACAGTCTTCAAACATTTTTGTTCATTGCGATTCAGTAAAATAGATTTTATTTTTAGTTTGTTGGATATACAAGACTGTTAAGCTTAATAACGATTATTTAGTTTATTTAATAATTAAACATTTAATGATTATTTAGTTTTCCTAATAGTTTGTTTTTGAATTTCGCGCAAAGCTACACGATGGCTATCTGCGCTAGCCGTCCCTAATTTAGCAGTGTAAGACTAGAGAGAAGGCAGCTAGTCATCACCACCCACCGCCAACTCTTGGGCTACTCTTTTACCAACGAATAGTGGGATTGACCGTCACATTATAACGCCTCTACGGCTGAAAGGGGTGAGCATGTTTGGTGTGACGGGGATTCGAACCCGCGACCTTCGGATTGCGAGTCGAGCGCCCTAACCACCTGGCCATGCCGGGCAGGTTTCATAATAAGTGTGTTAAAAGTTAACACTAACTGTACCATAAAAAGGACGTGACAAATTTCTTGATTACTTTTATGTAGAGCATACAGCTATATCATGCATAAAATCACTTGCTCGCAAAATTATCTGGTGGCTAAAACTAGACACTAACACTGAAGATAAGAGTAAACCTTGCAACATTTGTCAACAACAGCGTAACTCAACAGCTATTGCACCAATGGGACTATCTTGGAGGATCATGTTTGTACTAATTTATGTACATTCAATATGGAGAGAACCATATGCTATGCATACGATAACTTTGTCAGCCACAATATATGTGTTAAGTCTAATTTCTACAATACATGGGTTGTCACACATTTTAGTTTCTGACAATACTACAACACGTATGAGTGATACATTCTGATATTTATTAACCAACTGAATAAGAAATGTCACTAGCCCAAAATACAACCCATAATTAAACTTATTGGTAGAACGTGCAATAGACAACTTAAGTTTCGTATGAAATTAGAGAAAGGAAACTTATCAGACAAATTAGTACACCTCATCACATCTCCTCTGTAAGCTTATTCTAGCTGTACCAAATTTAACAAAGAAGGTACAACACAAACAGGTGAAACAACAAAATATGCATGATTAACATGCTAAACGACGTATATTTCAAGAGGGTGGCTCCAGTACTTACCCATACCTATAGCCATGGACCTATGTGAGTGCCAGAAACTATAATTTGATCAACTGAAACATTGTCATAGAAGATCATATTGAAGAATAAGAGAATCATCTAAGGACGTATAAATGACATTCGACTAATAAATTGTTGCCAGAGGAATGTACTTCACTCGATATTTTACCTTTGCCAAAGTAAATATCAATAGCGGCCACTGTAAATACAAATATGATGTGCCACAAACATTAGAGAAAGGCTTTTCTAAGCCATTACTTCTAGTGGATTATAATATTACTGACTCTAAAATAGTACCAGAAGACTTACCTAGTAACAATAGGTGACCCGTCCTTTAATATTTAGAAACTTATTCACTCGAATACTGTAAGTTATAAATTGTAGAATATTAATGCCAGTTTGTATATTAAATATTCGAATTTTGCTTTAACACCAATAAGTCAGTGACTATTCCATGTTTTCAATTACACATATCACAAGTAACATGAACATTTACAGTTATGTCTTAGGACTCAAAAGAGAAAGATGTAATAATTAGGTCAAGTGAGCATGTGACAAGTCACGTGCTGTAGACTCCATCTTTTGATAAAGTTTAGTTCAGTGTCGGTCTAATTTATTGTTAAGATACATAGTATCATTATCATGATGATCTTCGTTTTACATTCTCATTTTGCCGTTCTAGATGCTCCAGCAGCCAACGAAGTTTATCTAACAAACATGAAAGTCAAGGAGTATTGGTCAGGAACAGAGCATTTATTTGTTTGCGAAAATCTGCTTCCCTTTGAGAAGATTCTTTTAAGCAGTGTTCATATTTTTGTATGGCTTCTTATTCCATTTTTAGTTTGTGCTGTATGGCATAGGTTTCGTTGTTGCTTGTCTCTGCCAAGTTATGTTTGTGATATCTTTGTTTCTTGTACCTTAGATTCAGAAAGTTTTTGCTACTTATGTACTAAATGTTTATGTTTTACTTTGGTTGTATGAGAACAATTAAACTTGCTTGTCTTTTGCAGGAAAGCTGTGTGTCTGATCTTCTGTCTGTAGGATATTCTTCTGCATTGAAAGCCCATCTTCTTTGTTAGGGTTCTGATTTATTGCACGCAATATTACACATAATGGTTGCTTTTGTGGTCCAGTTGTTTCCCTGCTGACAACTGTCTTTTGTGTGATTTCTCTACAGGTTTTTTCTGGCATTCCTTTCCTCTTTGTGGTATACAGACTTCTGACTGATAATATTTGTGGCGTTTTTTATATCTGGTCGTTAGACTTCCTGGTGTTATTGCTTTGGAGTAAGAATTTTGTAAGTTCAGAATTCATAATCATCAACTGGCCCTTTTCCTTAATGATCTGATGGCCTCAATGAGGTGGTAATATATCAAAAATTTGGCAATGGCAGTGTGAGATATCTCATATTTATTTTACAAACCTTTCGAGAAATTTCTGTTGTAATTGCTATTTTCTTTCCATTCTGGTTTCTTAAATTTTATTTTTTATTAAGTTCTTTGTATTGCATTATGGTAGATGTTGTTTGCTATTAAGCACAAAGCTACACAAAAGGCCATCTGTGCTCTGCCCACTACGGGTATCGAAACCCGGTTTCCAGCAGTACAAGTCCCTGTGCCACTGGGGGGAATGGTAGATGTACATTAGCAAATAAAAGCAAAATTTTGTTCTAAGAAATGGAAATTGTACTTGCGTTTGAAAAAGTTTGATGCTTCTGTTGCAAAATAGAGATGAGTGTTTTATCATTTTAAAGTAATATATACAATAATTGAGTATAGTTTTTAACCCTTTTTTAAATTTTTTGTACAGTAGCTCTTGGCTGTTCTATCAGTGCAAAATAATGAAAGGTTACATTGGTATATGTTCTGTTAAATGAGCCACAATTTAAACCTATAAATGAAGGATGAGTCTACAGTTTTGTAACTTTAATGCTGTTTTGGAGAATATAACTAAAAATATTTTTGCTAAGTTTCATAGTGTTACATGTAGCTTCAGTTTTGTTTTTCAAAAAACAAAACATTACCAACTTTTGTTTATTAAATGACGTTATTAATTCAATAGGTGTGTGTGCCGACAACAGAGAAAGTGGTTGCATTTCTGCAGAACGAAGCCAAAGGAACAAAGGTCATTGGAGTACATTCCCTTGAAGAGATGGTGCCAAAACTTAAGAAACCACGACGTATCATGATGCTGATTAAAGGTAGATTCTCACTTGCTTTCTGAAACCCAGTGTATCCTTTATATATAGTGTGCTTTTGAAGATTCACATTATAATACTCTTCTCTCTCAAACACACATACAAACATTGTAATTGTAAATGCAGCTGGCTATTAAAAATGAAATTTCATTTAATCTTCCTAAATTCAGAACTAATTTATTATACATCAATTGTCGTCACATAAATGTAATACTGAGGTTTAGTAAGTAGAAATAGAAATTTAGTCCACCATAAAGTTTGAGTAGGAGGGAACATTCAAAATTGAAGTATTTTCTAATAACATCTAGGTTGCGTGAACATAATTGATGCATGTAAAAATATTCTTTCCATAATTACCATTTTCTTTAACAAAAAATCTATTATTTGTTAACTTCATTTAAATTTCAACTTCCTAAACAGTAGCCTAAACCAGCATTTAGAGAATTCTAAAGTATGCAGGATTTCATGAAATTATAATTAAATTGATTACAAACATCTGAATTACTGAGAAGGTGTCCGTGTCTTATATATACAGTGAATAATAGTGTTACGAAAGCGGAGGTCACGTGACCCTAGTAACACGTCATATTCTCGAAGCTTCGTGAATCCTCGGGAGGTTACTAGATTTCGGTATTCTTTTATATATAAGACGGTCAAGACGTGACGATAACAAGGTAATGAGTAATTGAACTGCAGACAGAGAGAGAAAGTATTGTTGTGTCGAGCACGTGAGACGTTCGTTGTGAATTATAGCATTTGTTATAGCGTAACTGTGGAAATTAAGTGTATTGCAACGTTGTATTTAGAAAGAATAAACCAGTCTCATTTAAGAAAAGACTTGTGTCGCTAAAGTTTCTTCGAAAAGAAATTATACGGAAAATTAACTAACGAACGGAGGCGTAACAATAGTTTTTAATAAGGCCTGCAAATCTTAGAAACTTTAAAGATAGATTAACAAGTTTTAAAGAAAGAAAAATGCATTCATGAAATGATAATTTCTATTAAGAAACAACCAAAATTATTTTTGTTGTAATTTTACTTTAAATTTCATTTTTGAATGGTATTAGTTAATCGATTAATTATAATATCCAGTATGTTTTAAATAATCAAACAGTTTGAGCACCGATCAATTTTCCGAAGACGGGGTACTTGAAAAAGAAATCGAAACAATGGTTCTGAACCACCATCTTCAGCTTTTGGTTCATTAGAATTAGAAATATTGTCCAATATAATTTTTTTGGTCCATAGAAGTTTATTTCATGAATTAAAATTAATCAAACGCTTTATAGTTATCTTTTTATATGCATATACTGTATCAGATGCGAAATTTTTTACGTCAAGTGTG
>NW_013667192.1:235710-254048 GCF_000517525.1 Limulus polyphemus
CGAACCCGCGACCCTCAGATTGTGAGTCGAGCGCCTTATCCACCTGGCCATGCCGGGCCCAACGTCAAGTGTGAATAAATAAAGTAACCAGTCAACATTACTACTAAAACAGATGAAGTGAAGCGAGAGCAAATGGTTGAGAATAACATTAAATCTACAACAGTACATGAAGCAAATACTAATGCCTGTGTGTTTCATAATTACTCTATTCCTTCGTTAATGTTACTTTAATTTGTTAATTGCATAATATATCTATTTCATTTATTTTAAATTTATTATTATTATATTTTTGTTATAGAGATTATTTTATTTTGCTACCTTATGCGTGAACTTAGGACTACCCTAAATCTCCTTGCTAAACTGGCCAAACCTTGAGAAATTATTGGGTTTACGACCAAAAATATCTTTAACAGCGAGGGTACTTAACTGATAAAACAGTGGATTCTAATCTTTATAAGTATAACGTAAGAACGGCAGATTTAATTAGCTATTCTCATTACCGAGTTGATTTTTAGTTTTGGTGTAAGAACGTAATTTGCTGTGACCGGAAGTTAATGATAAGTAAGATAGAACCATGCACAGCTTGTTAATACCTAACGTATGTCGTTAACATCACACTTGACGACGTGAGTTTTTCCTCATACTCCTCTTAATAAATCCAATACTAAGTTTAAATGAAAGATTGGTAAAAATAGGTTTCCAAGCCAAAATTTCTGTGTCACAAGCCACAGTAAGATAGAACCATGCACAGCTTGTTAATACCTAACCTATGTCGTTAACATCACACTTGACGACGTGAGTTTTTCCTCATACTCCTCTTAATAAATCCAATACTAATTTTAAATGAAAGATTGGTAAAAATAGGTTTCCAAGCCAAAATGTCTGTGTCACAAGCCACAGCCTAGGGGTCCTTTCGTTTAGTTTCATTACTCCTCATCTAGGCTTTATCAATATCAGCCAAAATACATCTGTGCTGCTACTTGTAGCTATTTACGAGAGAAAAAAGAACTGAGATATAGAAGATTTACATCCCTTTGTGTGAAATACATAATGGATCTGTTAAGAAGATTTGCCACCAAATAATGGGTAATATTTAATGTTGCTGAAGTTACCTCTTTTTATTTTGAGTTCTATGATTGTAAAAGTAATTTTTCGAAAATTATGTCGTAAATATACTTCAGACAACAATTTCGTATTCTGTAATTGGCATTTCGAGTTTTATTTACAGAATAATTTCAACAATATTTGCATCCAAATAAGAAGATTTTAAGTAATCTCTGGTAAAATTTATTCTGTATTTTTCCTTGAACAATTATATTTCTCATTTTGACTATGAAGAAAATGAATGTAATTAATTTCGTTACTTTTATCAATTGAAAGAAAAGTATATTCAAATAATTTCTCCTTGTAGCTGGTAAGGCTGTTGATGATTTTATTCATAAACTTCTCCCACTTGTTGAACCCGGTGATATAATCATCGATGGTGGAAGCTCTGATTTCACAGACTCCAGGAGAAGGTGTTCTGCCCTGAAAGTATAATCATCGATGGTGGAAACTCTGATTTCACAGACTCCAGGAGAAGGTGTTCTGCCCTGAAAGTATAATCATCGATGGTGGAAACGTCTGATTTCACAGACTCCAGGAGAAGGTGTTCTGCCCTGAAAGTATAATCATCGATGGTGGAAACTCTGATTTCACAGACTCCAGGAGAAGGTGTTCTGCCCTGAAAGTATAATCATCGATGGTGGAAACTCTGATTTCACAGACTCCAGGAGAAGGTGTTCTGCCCTGAAAGTATAATCATCGATGGTGGAAACTCTGATTTCACAGACTCCAGGAGAAGGTGTTCTGCCCTGAAAGTATAATCATCGATGGTGGAAACTCTGATTTCACAGACTCCAGGAGAAGGTGTTCTGCCCTGAAAGTATAATCATCGATGGTGGAAAGACTCTGATTTCACAGACTTCAGGAGAAGGTGTTCTGCCCTGAAAGAAAAAGGAATTCTATTTATTGGCTCTGGTGTGAGTGGAGGAGAAGAAGGTGCTAGGTATGGATCATCTTTGATGCCAGGGGGAGCACCAGAAGCTTGGTGAGTATCAATGTGGTTTTGCAAGGTTTAGTAACCTTATATTGGATATTATCATGCTGAAAAATGCATTAACTTTATATTAAGTAATACCATGTTGACAAAAGCCACTATAACTATATATTGAATAAAAACATTCTGAAGGCAGCCGTACTGATTTTTTACTGAATATTAACAAACTTAAAGAAACGACAGTGACCTTATATTGAATGTCAATTATCATGCTGAAAGAGGTTGTGGTATATTTCTCATTGAATACCAGATGCTAACATGAGCTTCAGAACCTACATTATGTTTACATATACAAATGAAAGTTTAGGACATTTTTAATTCCGAAACATTTTATGGTTAATGCCCCCCCCCTTCCCGGTGGCTCAGTGGTAATCTTTTGGGCTTATAACGCAGATAATTTATTGTTGAGCTTTGGGCTAAAGCACAAACAGAACAATAAATTATGTTTAATTATATAAATATAGATTCAATGCTGTGTCCAATATTACATTGTAATAAGACTATCTGTACTAAAAACCGTTTGTATAAAATTAGATTGACCATTATATTTACAATAATCTTTAAACATTAAGTGTGATACAATCAGTATCGAACAACAGTTAATTAGATATTTAAAACTAGTCTCTGATTAATTAAGAGAACAACTAGTCACCTACACTACATGCGTATTGTGTATTTGAAACATTATATAAGCGCCTAAATTAAAGCATACACTAGTTTCACACATACACATGTTTCACACCAGTGAAACAATCTGATTTCATAATGTTACATTACAATTCTTGGCCATATACTTAGGTTTAAGAATAAAAATAATTTAGAAGTACTTAATAGTAATGAAGAAGTAATAGTTATTACTGCCGTATCAAGTTCATTGTCAACATATTATTCTTAACTTTAAATAACCATTTCATTCAAATCTTTCTACTTCATATATTAACACAGTAGAAGTTTAGAAATTCCTATTGTCAACTGTTATGCTGTCACATGTTAAATATACAAAGGTGTATATTTAAATTTTCAAGCAAGACGATAGTGCTATCAGGGCGGACATACCACACTCTCTCGTCAATTACGGCAAGACTACGTCCTCGTAGTCTAACTACCGTTAATTAAGTGTGGAGTCTTGAATTAAAACTACCTATTAATCTCTATTACTTTAACAGTTCTTAATATTGAAATAATAACCTAATGCTTCTGCTTCAAGTAACGTTTAATAAACAAACTTCAACTTTGAAGTAACATCTAATATTGCCTCCAAATATACAACCAATGAAAACATAAGTTTTATTAACATTCAACTTCAATAAATAGTTTTATATAATCCTCTTTTTTGCTTAACTCTTCTTTCACTTGCTTCACACCTCAAACTTTCCACGTCACAAATTAATATTGTCGGTTTATAACTCTAAAAATCGGGTTTTGATATCTGTGGTAAGCACAGCAGAGATCGTCCAACGTATAGCTTTGTGCTTACAAACAAAACAAACAAGTTAACATTCAAAATGTGTGTGAAGTCTCCACAAGAAAATGCATTAGGCGGTTTCAAATATTAAAAGGTTAACTCACACCTGAAAAGTTCTGAGGTTCACAAAAATAATAAAAACATTCATGACTAGTTCTGATGTGGAAACATATCAAGAGGCGATTATGAACTCACATACAACTTACAAGGAGAAGGAAGAAGAATTGCTGAAAGAAACTCTCATTATAGTAGAGCCCAAATCTCCCAGAATCTGGCACAACCACAGTTTTAATGTTGAACTACTAAGGGTTCTGTTCACTTGGAAGTTTCATACATTATTCTTGAAACTTGTCCAACATGCGAGCTATTTGCTCTATGCACGGTATCTTCATCTATTCATGGCTATTACAGCTGGCTGGAAGTGTGATCAAATCAGATAAAAAACATCAGGTCCAAGCTTCTTGAGTCCAGCGTGAAATCAATCTACATGATAGTCTTGAAATGTAACAGAAAAAGATCATCATAGAAAATTTAAAAACAAATTTCTCCTTACCTTAAAAATTACTGTCTTCTTCAAATTAACCATCCTTGGAACTTGTCAGATTTTAAATGAAATGAACTCATACTGGACAAAAATAATCAAAACATCACTTACCATTACATTCAAAAGCATTCCCATGTAACTGCTTAAAAGTAATTAAGTATTTGCATCGATCGTAATGTACTCGGCGAGAGCTGAAAATAAAATGGCTAATCTTGTGTGTCTGCACACAGCCACCATGCAGCATCTGTAGGTTAATTGGTAAACTATTTATTATAGACCTAACTGATATATATATATATGAGTGTTTGTTAAAAAAGTCACACTAGCCAGAAAATAGTTTTTTCACCTTACTCTTAATAAGTCAATTGTCGATTTCACTTGTCTGTGTCTCTACCCAGGTAACCCCTGTTAGTGGTGCTGCAAATGATAGCAGACAAACGTTTAACAGTAGCATTTTCTGCCATCGTTTTCTCGTTTAGGCTGTTATTACGAGGTTAGTGAAGTCCACGTGGTATTGCCACATCCTAAACAGTCATTTACATATTAATCTTCCTTCTTCTTATATGTACGATATCATTGTAAGTCTTCCTGTGGATTTACAGTGCACATGAGTACTCTGATCTCTCTAGTTCTATAATCATGTGCAACCTTTAATAGAAATTTATTCATGACATTTTATACTTTCAAAAAGCAACTACAGAATCTTATTTAGGTAAAAATAACATGCTCAGTATCACGAACTTTTAACCACCGATTTTTTTTCTTTTAAGTTAAACTTTACAAATTTTAAAACAAAACCTCGGAGTTCAGTTAATATTTGTGGAACCTAAATTTGTATAGCGTGTCCTAATATAACTTAGCAATATTATTATCATTATTATTCCACAGTGTTAATAAACTTGTATTAAATTATGTTTGGCAGCTCATAACCTTAACAAAATCATGAAACTACTACTCTTTATCATGTTCTGTCATTTTTCTTCTGCCTCTACATCATCTTTCTAGAATCTCACTAGTGTCGATCTCGTGAAATTATTCCACAAACATATAACAGGATATTCATGCTATCTACAAATTGATTCGAAATCTAGGCATGGATAGTTTCAGGCCATAAGTGGTTTCAACGTTAAAACAAGGCTAGACTTCTACTAACTTGTCGTCATCTTGGAAAATGCATTGGACACAAACTGTCAGCTTTCTGTGGATTGTCTGATGCACATCAAGGTAGAGTAAGGTTCTGGCAGATCCAGAGTTCACTAAAAACTCATGTATCACTTATTTCAGGGTTTTATAAATCAGTCATTATAACGTTGCACGTAAGCTGATTGCATCACTTGCCCAACTCGGACCCATTAGTTTAACCTAACTTCAGAAGCTGCAGCCATAGCATGTCATTGACCTCTCTGCATCTGTTGGAGTGTGTTCCTGAATTATTCTCTCACCCAATAGTCCTGATTAATGTCAGGGTATGCATATTTGCAAATCAGTGGCCATGTAAAACACAACTAAAAATATCATTCCCTCACTCGTTCTTGGCACCTTAAGAAATGCAAATCAAGCTGTAGTTTCAGAGCAACCATAGCAACCCAGCTTGGGAAGATCTGTTGTTTCACACACACACACATATATAAAAACATGGCAGCTTTACAATGATGCTTTATGTCATCTGCTGCGTAGCAGCTACTGATCGATGCATTTGTGTAGACTTGGAGGTAGTGACAGTTTTTGAAAGCAGCCTCAGAGCTGAATACAGAGCTGAAGTTGCCACTGTATGCAGTTTTACGTGACAACTTTGAATTGCACCACTGAACCTGCCTCCATGAGGTGTTTTTCAGACCCACACGCCTATTGGATTTTCTCAGCAGCCTCTCTATAAACTTTCATTGAGTATCAAGTCACATTCTAAGATAAACATGCTTGGAAATACCTTAGTATGCAAGTTATTTAAATTTCGTGTCCCTAACCTTCAAGTTTTGAACTTGGCTTTATGGATTATCAATAGTGTCAAATATGTGATTTAACGCATTGACAACCATGCCCCAGTCATTGAGATGTTCCTATCTCAGTATTATAAGGCATTGAGCATAATGCCATTTGGATTAAGAATCAGAAGGCCAACGACGTGTCTTTGAATCCATACATTATAAGTAATAATTTACCTATAATACTTGAGAAAAAAAAATTCAAATCCTCTTTAATAATCCCCTTGAACACTGGTGGAATTTACCTGTTTCACCTAAATTTCATAGGTAAATAGTGGTACTGACAGGAACCTGCTACCAGATTCTTTACTTTTGTGTAGTTGAGAGGCTGTGGGCAATTAAGTGAGGTTGTCATCTTGTTTTTGTTCATAAACATGCAACATCCTAATGGATATGACATTTGTGGGCTAAGATCATAGTGAAATGATTCGATACACGTAGAAGCATGCCATTGTTACACCATAATGACCTAATGTGTCATGATACATTTTTTAAATAAATCTACAACTCTCTTCGACAGATGGGCACAGTGTTAGATTGTTGTCAGTATGCCTTGAATGCCTGGAAGTCTCCCAACTAGCTATTATTATTATTCTCCTTGGATTCTAGTAAGATGCCACCTGTTCTACCTGATAGTGTTACAATCAAATGCTTCGGACATTATCCAGTGCACGTTTCTTGTCACTCTTCATTGCCAAGGATGACTGACACCAGCACCTTGACTTGTTAACAAAATACTATAAGACTCTACCATAGTCCTAGTAAGCCTCTAGACGTTCAGTCCATGGGAAGTAACCATCAGTGGTCGTATCATGAATTCAACCAAGGACAAAATGAACACGTAGACATACTTCTCACTTTTGACAGTGCTTGGCCTCTTTCTCTGATCAGATTCTCACTTCAACTGCAGGTTCTCCCTCTTATTCATATGTTCAACTTGTTGTCAGAAAGTGTCCTTCAGGATTCACGATTTACAAATGTTACAGTTCTAAAAACTCAAACAGAAAGGGCATTTTCAAAATAAACTCTGTAGTAACAATACTTTTGTTATGGTACCGAAATGTTGCTTTTAATCTAGCGTTTGTATTCAGGTACAATTATATCTGACAGGTAGCTAAAGGTTTCCATTAAAATGCAGATTCAGGAATTTTTATGCTGAGAATAAATTGAATGCGGCCAGTAAAGCAAAATTAAGCAAACACAAGTGAACAAATGAAACAAAATCTTTATCCACAAGTATATCTGTGTTTATTAATAAGTGGCCAGCTCTCTTTTCTGCTGTGACTTCAACTGGCGGCTGCTGGAAAAAAAAGAGATTTCAAGAACAACAAGAATACAGTTAATGTTACATTTTGAAGTCAAATGAAAAGGTTTTATTGCGTTATCTCATTATCCGTAGATTACGTGCATCAACAAGTATTCAAAATTATATTATTAAGGAGTGAACTCACAACTTATACCAACTTTTACAAGTACCTGTCTCACCCCTTGAGATGAGTTTGCCACACCCAAGGAGTGGACACTGACACACGATGAAACTAGTATAAACATCCATGCAATAACCATTACCGTATGTAACCTTTACCTAAGTAAAATGATTAGTCTGTTTATGACCTTTTGACATCCTGTTTAAAAGTATGTTATTAACTATGTACAACCTCCAGTGGTTCAGCAGTAAGTCTGAAAGCTTGTAATGCTAAAGATCGGGTTTCGATACCCGGTGTGAGAACAGCATAGATAGCCCATTGTGTAGCTTTGCGCTTAACAACAAACAAACAAACTACGTGCAGAACATATAAACGAAAATACCTGAACTGTAAAAAATATTATCAATCTTATAATGGTGTACTGTCACAAAAAATCAAAGATCATGTTTCACCAGCATAAGGCGTTTTATACCATAACTATGGAAAGAGGGCTAATTTTGCAATATATGTACAGAATTCATGCGTAATTAAATGGTACTTAAAGTATTTGTGAAGAAAATATCAGATGTAATTAAAGTTTAATTTGTCCAGATTGCAATTTTTATGTGGCTCTTATTATTGAACAATACTACAGTAAGAATATGTAAAATTTACAACGGACTTACAATAAATGTTTTAATTATTATTAATATTATCTTATAATATAACTAATTTAAATCAGTTCGGTAGTTTATGGTACTGATGTCAGTTTTCTTGTTTTTTTAGAAGTATTTGCACTTTAGTTTTAATGTTATACAAAATATTTTCCTCACAATTTAACTTTCATGATAACTGTAGATGAAGAGTAATTTAGACAATTTCATATTCATAGATCTTCAAAAACATTCTGTATATCTATATATAACTTTTGTGTTTTTTCTTTTGCTTGTTTTTCAGGCCACATATTAAAGAAATATTCCAAAGTATTGCTGCAAAAGTGAATGACGAACCTTGCTGTGATTGGGTAGGAGAGATTTTGGTTTCATGATTTTGTACTGTTCTTAAAAAAGGCGTCAAAAAGCAGTCTTGGTCATTAATTATGTGTGTCTGTAAATGCTAATACTATCAGATAAATTTAAGAGTGTAAACAATTATATGCATTTAATTTTTGGAATGCATGATTTTAGAAAGCGTATGCATGTTAGATTGAGTATTATGTGTAGATGATGATGTAATTCAAATATTAAAATCATTTGTAAGCCTTATAATATGCCATTATGCAGTTTATACAACCGGCTACCCAGTTTTGGTAAATATTGAAATGGTGCTTATAATACATTATTCTGTTTATTTTCTGTCTTAAACGTGATAACGATTAAGTGTATTCTGAAAGACTGATTTTGGTTAAAAAGCTTAATATCGAAAATAAGATGTTTTCTGTTTGCTTTTATATTTCTAATCAAAAGCAACTGGTTCTAAACCCTACTGCAGTTTCATAATCTTACGAGTTGACACACTCACAGTGAACTAGATAACTTATTAACTTTAAAAATACATAATGTACATTAGGAGTTTGTCAAACACAAACTCATGAAATATTCTTAATTGGTTAGTTCAGCAATGACACTCTTCATTTCAAATACTGACAAATATTATGTTTAAGGAAGATTGAAATTTATTTTATATTGTTCCATTTTCCGTATGTTTCATATTTACATTTAAGGCATACCTACATACTCATAATGTTTTTCATTGTTTTATTTTGCTTATTCATTTAATTCGGAAAAATGGTTGTAGTTTAAAACCTAAATTTTAATTCTTCACAAGAGCTTGCCGAAATTATAGTAGGAAGCTCAAGCCTTGAACAGGGACTTGTTACATCTAGGCAGTTGAGGCTCTGAATAGGGCCTAATTTATAATAGGCAGTTCAAGCTCTGAGCATGGTCTTGCTACATCTAATCGGTTTGGAGTTTTACGTAAATCGTAATTTAATTTTATGACAAATCAGTTTTCTTTGCAATAGCTCTGAAATAAGAAATACTTTTATTAGTGTTTGACAATATTCAGCATAGTCATAACTCTGGTACTAAGATTTAAAAAACAATAATACACCATAGACAATATAAGGGAATTATATATAATCGTATTTTGTTCTTTCCTGAAATGGCATACATTATTTTATTATTGAATAAACAACAGTTACGTAAAATATAAAATAGATGGCAACTCAATTTCAGCAGGATTATCTCTAAAAGGATTTTTTGTTGATTTTGGCAACAATCTTTCGTTTCAGTTAAACTTGCCGTTATCGTTATATTGTGTATCCACCTGGCAGAGATAGTCAGTTTTCAAACCATTGGTTTTTAGAACTTGAAAAGTGTTTTTTAGTTACACATTGTTGTTATTTCTTCTCTTTAAAAAGGTTGGAGAGGATGGTGCCGGACACTTTGTAAAGATGGTACACAACGGAATAGAGTATGGAGATATGCAACTCGTCTGTGAGGCTTACCAATTAATGAAGGATGCTTTAGATTTGACCCATGATGAGATGAGTGAGGTAAAGGAAACAAATATTATGAAAAATTAAAAAAAAGCAGTCCTAAAATCATATAATAGCATCAAAAAATATGCACATATCAGATAATAAATTTTTGATATATTTTTTGTACTTTATTTGCTTTTGTAAAGTACCGGTTCAAAAGAAGTTAAACTGAGGAATGGTGTGAATTCAATTTTGATTTAAGTTTGTTAATACACAGAGTTTTATTAATACGTAGATCTTCTTTTTTAGTCGCACTACATAGAATCTTTCAAGTTTTTAGCACTTACAATTCCCTGACATTCTGTACTAAAGTGTTTGTAAGAACTTGAAGAATTGACATAGCTGAATTATTATTTTATATATTGGCCTGTATGACTTAGGAAACGAACCCAAAAGACATTGCTTATAGCAAGAACAAAGAATGGTACACTACGTATGAGCGCTTTAATCTCTCAGTACTATTTTTTATTTTAAAAAATCAATTTTAAGACAAATTTAAAAATTAAAGATACAAGAAGTTTGGATAATATTATTTATCAATTATGGTAAACTGGCGCAAAAGATAATTTGGGAACATTATATTTCTCCTTTTTTTTAGGCTTACAATTTATGTAAAAAAGTTTGACAATATAATTAATTACTGATAACTGGAAACCGTTTTTAAAAATAACATTTTAAATATTTTCTACTTACTTGTGAAAATAATAATCACTAAAAATGTGATAAGCTCTGTAAATTAAGTTATTTATCAGATTTATATTTTATCTGAAAGGTAAAAAACGAACTCTATCTAAGCCTGTAAAAGTTAGTTCATGATGTTTAGTTGGATCATAATCTAATTCTCGAAATTTATCCTTATATGCTAACTCGTCTAATAATTTATCTTAATATTTTCTATTTAAAATTACAATGCCATTAATTTAACTGGTTTAATTATAACTAATACTAAGCAGTAACTCTGAGGCCTTATAACCCTAAAAATCGGTTTTCGATATCCATGGTGGGCACAACACAGAAATCCCATTGTGTAGCTTTGTGCTTAACGACAACCAGCTCAATTATAAATAATTGTTTTTGTTGAATTAAGTGCCTAATTGCCTTTAATTTTCCAACAGAAATATTTAATTTCCCTTTATGTGAATCATAAGTTAACAAAGCCAAACATGAAATTTCTGTCAACACACTTTCAAAACGTCTACAGTTCTGACTATAAGCATTCCTTTCAACCTTTTTTTAGAAACCTATGAAAACTTAAACATAATCGTAGAAATCTGTATTCTTCGGTGAGATTGGAAATTTTAATCTCCGAGCTAGTACCTTCTTGTCTGTTTACTAAAGATTATAATCAAAAATTTGTATTTATCAGAATTTTCAATTGAAATTTTGATTTTACCGTTCATCATTAGTTTAAAATATTTTTACTTCTCTCACTCTTCAATTTAAAAATTGATAATTTGGTTTGATTTCGCATATTGTAAATTTTTTATAGAAATATTAAATAATAACCTTTTAAGGAAAATTAAATTTACCCATTTTAAAATATTTAATGGTTTACGAACGATAAAATTTTAATTTCAAAACTTTTATTGAAGATTTTAATAAGGTAATACATAAATTTTCTGGTTATACTCTTTTTTTTTAATAAAAAGAGAAGAAGGTGTTAACTTGAGATTAAAATTTTCAGTTTTGCCTATGGCACTATATTTATATGATTATTTTTAAGCTTTGAAATAGTTCTAAAGAGGTTGAGAGAAATATCTATGTATAATTAGAATTATAGAAGTGTTGATAGTGTGTTAAATTTTTCCAGTTTTGCCTTGACAGGTTATTATTCATATCAAGAAGAATTACATATTTCTATTTACAAAATTAAAGTAGTTTAGCACTTAAAATATTATGAAAATGATGATTTTCTTTACTGATCTTCTCGTTCGTAAAGTTTCGTTGATATAACACCATTTCCAACTTTGTGCTTAGTTCACTTCAGGGGTGGTAGTGTATAGTTTGATTAAAACTGACAGATATGATGCAGGGTTCCAGATTTTTCCTTGTTACTGATTAAGTGTTGGCTAATCCTCTTTCTTTCAAGTTTGAAGATGTGATTGCTGTTGCGCTTAATAGTTATTATTATAATTTTCCTAAAGAAGTAGAAAATGTCAAACATTGTCTTTTGAAAAAATACTTTTTAGTTGTTAATAATTAATAATACTAGCAGAATTGCTGCCTTATGGACAGCTGTTTGTGTAAGTATTACTTATCGTGGTATTCATGCCTCATTGTAAAAAAAAATAGAAAAAGTGAACATTTTCTAACAAAGGATTTTTTCTGGGAAGTACTGCACGTGAAAAGTGTTCAGCTTGTGCTCTTTAGTAATAAGCAGCTCATTGCGTCAAAATGATTCAATGTACAGAGCTCAAAATTTTCAGAAATTATATTAATATAAACTGTAATGTTTTTATATATTAAAAGCGGTACCGTTTATTGAAAAGAATATTTTTTTTTATGAACTCCAGTTTCTCAATGCTACATTTAAAAATTAAGCCAATAAATATATATATAATCAAATCCTTACGCACAGTCCTGGTTAAAGTCGTGTTCTTGTTGTGAGGACAGTACTTTTATTTAATAATTGCGTTCTATTATAAAGAAATGGTTGTTGTACACACCATAGTTATTTTTTTCTAATTATCTGAATCTTGAACATCCAAAGTGTGAATTTTTTTATGGACTTTTGTTTCTGGTACCTTTCAGTAGATGGCGCAGGAGTTTTGGTTATATACATAGATACTAACATACACGCTAGTAATGAACAGTAAGATTTATAAAAACAAATAAGTTGCACACAGTTCCGAGAAAGTGAAATATGATACTTCCAAATTATCTTTTCACGTGAAACGTATATATATATATATATTGGTAAACATATATATATATATAAATATATATTAAACTAAAGTTTAAAAACACATTTCTGACAGTTCTTGAAGTACTTACAAACACCTGGATACAAGTGATTTAAAGATTCTGTGTAGTGTGAATAATGAAGCTACATATTAAGGAAATTTTGTGCATTAAAACAGTTAATCTAAAATTCAAAATACATATTACTACAAAAGTTATTTGCCTTTGGAAAATAACATTAAGAAATAATGGTGTGTGCGTTTAGATCTTATTAAAACTTTTATACAGAAATGCAAGTAACGAAAAATGATACGCCTTGAATATTTAATTCCTCCCACTACTCAAGTTCTTGTACCAGACTGAAACAATGTATTTTATTTACAGTAGCAAGTGATATTTGGGTTAATATGTACTTTCACAATGAGGATTTTTCATAGATACTAAGATAAAGGTAGTTTTGCACAAAAGTACCATTTAAAATATACAATGTATGATGGGTTTATACATATTTATTGGAACAAATTTATTTCGTAGGTGTTCACTGAATGGAACAAAGGAGAATTAGATTATTTCCTCATTGATATCACAAGCAATATCTTGAAGTACAAAGATGCTGATGGTGAACCATTAATCACAAAGATACAAGACGCTGCAGGGAAGGTTGCAAGTTTGTTGTTGTTGTTTTCTAAATTGAATATTATTACTGGGAATTTCAACAATTTCTAATATATATATATATAGAAGTGTCGTATTT
This sequence comes from Limulus polyphemus, assembly GCF_000517525.1. Lineage (NCBI taxonomy): Eukaryota > Metazoa > Arthropoda > Merostomata > Xiphosura > Limulidae > Limulus > Limulus polyphemus. Next base: position 249,403 of record NW_013667192.1, read on the forward strand.
TTAGTAAACTAATTTACAGCATGACAGATACACAAATGAACTAGGACATGGTTGTGTCAGTTGATATTTATATTGAAAAACTTATTTCTGACAATATTAGCGCCTGCCTTTTGAATCTGTGATCAGTCGGGTCTCTTTGGTTGTTGAATAATGAGAAAAATATGTTCATGCAAAATATAAATTCCGTGAATGCTAGCGAGCATCTTAAGTCAACCACAGAATACTGATGAACGATGGTAAGTTCGGATAGAGAAATAAATAGAAATAATTAGGTCAAACTTTTCTACCTCTCCCTATCTCACCTAATATTTTGAAATTTGACTGAAAACCATTTATATGACGTTTCTCTCGATCATTACTAGTTTAATGACTTCCATTTATTGCAACAAGATTTAAGACAAAGCTGATATAAGGCAGTTACTATTTCAGAGGCCTAGCGCTGCCTAATGTTTAAGTACTGTACTGTGGATCGGAGGTTCCGTTTTTCGCGACCCATAACCGCAAAGAAAGAGTTTATTTGTTTGTTTGTAATTAAGCACAAAGCTACACAATGGGCTATCTGAGGCAAAGAAAGAGAAAGAAAAAAAGAGCAATAAATAAAAGAATCACGCTCTGGACTTTGGGGCTTAGGATGCGTCAAAACACTAGCAGTGAAATCCCACTATTTGGTTTTAAAAGAGTAGTCCAATAGTTGGCGGCATGTGGTGTTGGCTCCCCAGTGGCACAACGGTACGTCTCCGGACTTATAAGCGGGTTTCGATCCTCGTGGTTAGCAAAGCACAGATAGCTCATTGTGTAGCTTTGTGCTTAACTACAAACAACTGAACTGTGGTGTTTACTATCTGTTTCTCTTCTTTTGTATCACTTCAAAAATATGAACGGCTGGTGCAAATAACGAGCGAGTAGCTTTGCGCGCATTTCAACAAACAAACAAAACTATTTCTGTTTGGTGACTTATTACGTGACACACAAACTTCTATTTCCAGAAAGGAACAGGCAAATGGACAACAATTTCTGCTCTAGAACATGGTATTCCAGTGACGCTGATAGGTAAGGTTTATGTTTAGGAAGTTATAATATGAATAATCTATGTGTTTCGTTTTTGTTTCCATTTTTGGTAAAACTAAATACTCCGTGACAATAACTTATTAAATGTAAACTAACAATGTAGAGTAATTAACATGTATTATTTCAGAGTTCTTAAATTACAGCTTTAAAATGAAATTGTAAAATAATATTTTATATTGTGTACAGAAAGCCTAAATATTAAAGCGCCATTGTGGTTTCTTTACAAGTATCACTTCTGAATGTAAAACATGTAAGAAACAGGCCACAAAAGTTTAGCATAGAAGTAGTTGGTAATATTTATCTTTTGGATTTTAATCTGCCAATTAAAACTCTTGTTCTTAATATTTAGACTTTTGTTTTTATTTCCTCTTCTTTCAATGTTTTTGTTAATGCTTCTCTACACTTTTATTTTTCTATTTAGAATTTAGTAATAAAGAAGCATTTACCTTACCTCTAGCAACAATGATATTTATTTTGTGGTCTTTCTAATTAAACTTATTTTAAAGGCGAGTCTGTGTTTGCTCGATATTTGTCAACCATAAAGGATGAAAGAGTGAAGGCAAGCAAAGTATTACAGGGTCCAATTCGTACCAGATATCAAGGAGATAAGAAAGGATTTTTAGAAGATATAAGAAAGGTTAAGAAAACTATACTGATTTTTATGGTATAAAAATGTTACAGTGTTGTGTTTTTTGAGCGGGTATTCTGATTTGTAAAAATAAATTAAAGGAGAGAAAGTAGGGTGGTAATTCTCCAGAAGTGGAAAACAATTGTCTCTAACTAGGACCATGATGGACATAGAACAACATGATGGTGAAACAAGGGGCCATCCTTGTACCGTTATCATAGATCGTGAACATTTCTTTGTATTGATAAATCCTTATTAACTTTTTACAATACGTTTCTGCAGTGGGTTTTGAATACAGTTGTATGTGGAAGTTTATATTTGTAATTTATATTTAAACAATACTTGTTTCTTACTTCATGAATTATTGCTTTTACGTGTAACCTCCATGACATGAACATTTTAGACAAATTGCTAAGTTTCTTCTGTAGGCCCTGTATGCTTAAAAAATTGTGTCTTATGCTCGAGGTTTCATGTTTCTAAAAGAAGCAGGAAAGGTGTTTGGATGGAACTTAAACTATGGAGAAATATCTGTAATGTGGCGAGTAGGGTGTATTATTCGTAGGTAAGGGAAAACTTTGTAAGCAGTCTCTTTTTTTCAATTATAATTTATTGAATTTGATATAAAGGATACACAATAGTAAGTAGGCATTTTTTTGTATATAATTCACTTATTGGAAAGATTTTAACATTTCTATAAATATCATTGACAAATCATTTAGAAAAATTGAAAAGAAGTGTGATTAAATAACGTTCCGTCACCTTAACGAAACGTGTTAGGCGGTAGATCGAAGGGCCTGGGGTTCGAGATGTGCTTATGCTGAACATGTTCTTAATTTAAAGTTATGGACGTTATATAAAAGTGACAATCAACCCCACTATTATGTTTAAAGAGGTGGATTAAGCCTTGTGTTGCTGTTTACTGGTTGCTTTATCTCTGGCCAGTCATTCAACATTATTAGAAGCTATGCCTTAATCCTTAGGGGCTTTTGATCTGCCTGTTTAGCCCACTTGAACATCAGGTGCATTCAGGTTGTTAATTCCTATTGCTTATTATTTTTTTTTGTTATAAGTAGATCGTTGATAAGTCTTGTATTGTCGTATTCAATCTTACCTATGTATAGTGAGACCCCAAAACGATACACTATAATATATATTGTATTCTACAATATTTGGTATATAAAGACCTCTTGCAAGAAGTAAGAAGTAATTAAAGCATATTCCTTCAAGACAACGTTTGTCAAGAAGAAGGAAAGCTTTCAGAATTTGTCTGTCGGATAGAAAATTTTGTTCAAATGTGTAGATGGCGACTGGTAGCGTCCTATGTGAAATCTGCTGTTCCACAGTCGCAGTGGGAGAGCCCTACATAGTTGCAAATACCATTATTTCTTGTTGTGTATGCTGGCTAAAATACCATATTAAGTGAATGAATGTCAAGTATGAGGATTTTGACGTAATGAGTGACTTGAATCAGCAATGTAAATGAGCCAAGTGTAAAACGTATAGTCGTCTATCGTTTTCTGATATGACGACACCAGAATTGATGGATTTCATAAAGTGAATTCTCGGGATGAAGTGAACGTTTAGTCAAATAAGTGACTTATTAAACTAAAGACTTATTAAACTTTAATTGATCGTGGCTTTCTGGAAGAATTTTCCAGCAAAATGGAAAATAAATTGTAACTCGTATTAAACGAAAATGTCCATTTGAAGGAGGAACTTGAATGAAAAACAGGAATGCAGGCAGGAGTTGGTGGTTCCATATAGTCAAAATGCAGTAATCTGAGTGCCGGAAGATGATTGTTTTTTGGAAGATGATGCCTTGACAGCACCTAGCCCAGGGACTTATGCTGCTACTATTAATACTAAGCATCAACCTGTTATTTCAATCAACAGATCAAATAATGTACCCAAGCGGAGAATTAATACAACTCATTGAAAAGGTATTACTCGTATTGAGGGTCCTGTGCAGTGTTGACGACATGGTTCAGGATGATCTTGAGAGAGAATTTGTCACGGTGCAAAACAGAAGAACACAACCACGTAAGTGACTTATTGTCACTCAAGGTGTTAAAACGGATGACTATAACGGTTCAACGAAATCGGCTTACGGTGGTAGCCAAAAAAACTATTTATTGGTCAGTGCGCACTAAATACAACTGAGCGAGTTTTTGAGTTATTAAAAAAAAATAAAGTTTCAATGTTATACAATGTGAGAAGCATAGTTTAACAAGGGTGACTAGATCGACGCCCTTTTGCGTGAAACTTGATTGGTATAGATTGGGATAGAACGGCTCTGAGTTTTTGTTGTTGTTTTTTTCAAGTGCAAACTTTTAGTTCATATCTCCTTTCAGTTTTGGACTCAGCAAGTCAAACTCTTTCAACTGGTGTATTTGACCACATCCAAGGTCTTGACGATTAATTTACTCTAATCCTGCCTAAAAAAATTTCAATTTCAGAGTAGTCTGGTAGAGATCCTGCTGAGTAATAAATTTGAATCGGGTATATGCGCATTCCACGCGTGGTATTGCTGGCGCACAAAAGTATAGCTAATAAAAAAGAAAGAAAAGGTTTCATAGATTAATTTACTCCAATCCTTCCTAAAATAATTTAATCAAAAACACTTTTGGTGTGAAAAAAAAGTTGCGTCCAAAAAAGGATTCAGCGTGTGACGTAAATGAATGAAATCAAAATTGGCAGCCAAACTGATTGCTAAACTTATTGCATGGGTAAGAATTTTACAGCAAATACCCATTCATTAGTTTAGCCAGGCCGCATTCTTTGTTCAACATTGGGTAGAATAGGTAAAATATAATACGCCGTAAAATTCTTATCCATGCTATCAGTTTGGCTGCCAATTTTGATTTCATTCCTTTAAGTCGCATGCTGAATCCTTTTTTGGACGCAACTTTTTTTCACACCTAAGGTGTTTTTGATTAGATATCATGACTTT
>NW_013667192.1:254058-259227 GCF_000517525.1 Limulus polyphemus
CATGACTTTTTGTCAATACACACCAATAAACCACAGCAAATAAGAAAGTGACACTCGATAGGAACCAACATTAGCTTTAGGATCGCAACGTTATTATTCGGAACAGACCTTTACTTTACAAAACCAACAAGATTCTTTAAAATATATGGTGGTAGTTTTTCCTCTCTGAAACAATGGTAATAGTTTCCTTTATACTAACGCCATGAAATTTAGATTAACAGTTTCTTATCTCCCCCCCCCCCCCCCGTGCAATCCGTACAGCCATACCAAGCGTCATTATCTATGCTAATTGCTTGAGCTAATATCTTGGATAATTTAAGAAAATTTAGTAAATTTGTGCTTAAAAGTTGGCAATGAATAATCAGTAATAACCGTCCGCCCTATGATTCTTTTGAAAACTTGAGCTAGGAACTGCTAATACAGTTTGCATGGCCTAACCAATAATTATATATCTGTACGTCCTTTCACCTTATAGTTTTGTTGCTGTAGATCAGCAGTCTTCAATCCGAATGACAAAAAAACAACAACTAAAAACGGTCTACTTCTACACTTAGTTGAAGCTGTAATAAAAATATTAGACCGACAGCTCGCATGGCTTTTTGCGTAGGCGTGCGCAAAGATTTTCGTTAAATTTGAACGATTTTTGTTGAATAACTTTGCACTATATTTACACCAAATGAGACACCTAATTGTAGGTGGCAAAGATGAATCAGTGTATCAAATTTAAAAAAGATCCATAAAAGTTAAGTATGTTTTCTATCAAAGAAAGTTTCCGTATTTTTGGTCCGAAGAAGAAAAAAGGGAAAAAGCTCAATCAAAACTAGAGATGTTATATCTTAGGTATTTCTTAATAGATTGCCTTGAAATTTGATGTGTGAAGTAATAGTCCAGTAGAGCACATCCACTGAAAATATTTGATAGTTTGGATTACCACAGTCCGAGTTACAGAAGGGGGAATATCGCTAAACTATCACTCTTAAACATGATAATTTAATAATTTAAAAAAATTAACAGAAATCCCAGCTAGACTGGAATTTGAGCTCGAGACTTTTGCTTAAGATAAACTGCTGAGCCAATCTAAACATTACCAACAGAGACTCGAGCGTTACCGACAAAGAGAGAGCGTTATATATATATAACTTAGAAGATTACCTGTTTGTTTAAAGCGGCGATAAAGTCGTTGTTTACGCACAATAAAGTCACAGTGGATATCTAGAGTTATTCAATTTAACAACTTTAACAAATGGAAAATATAAATTATACAGCTTGTAGTAGTGCTCGACAAAAGAGGAAAACCCAAATCAACATCGGGTTCCCCAAATATAATAGATCCAAGTCAAATTACTTAGCATTAATTAGACTTTTCTTAATAGTAATAAACTTATATGGAATAATAGAGATAACGAATGACAAATGCAACAGATAATGATCTGAAATGTTACAACATAAGACATCAGAAACAACATCACAACAATATATAAAAATATTGTCAAGTGTTGGCACCAAAAACCCTAGTAGGTTGATAAATAATAAATTTAGTGTTAACAACAAACATCAAATTTATTAATCCAGACAAACAATTTCGATCGTTAATAGTTTGGATAAATTGGGAAAATCACATTAAAAATCACACAAAAAGAACATTGAATTATCATAACACATATATATATATACATGTATATATATATATATATATTGTTCGCGAGTAAACCAAGTGTGTCCAAAAAATCACACCAGTTATTATCATGGGGTGGACGATAAGTAAAATAAAAACTATAAAATGCATCAATAATAAAACTACACAATTCAATATGACCATTTACAATAACGGAATGGAAATTAAACTTATACTTCAGGCCAGGACAAGAATAATAACAATACAACTTCCATGCCCAGAGGGCCAATCCCTCGAAAAAAGAAATAAATAAAACAGCAGCATTATAATTTAATAAGGGGGTGGATGTTGCTGTTTTTTTCGTAACACTATGGTTCAGGAAATGTTAAGATATCGGGTTTTAAATTAGAATAATAAACTCAATTAACACATCAATCTTATGCCTATTACCTCTAACATTTAAACACGTCAAATAAAGTTAGTTGACCAATGTCAGTCTTATCGATAGATTCCTCTTTACTCTGTTTTAAATTAACTCTGGGATGAAAAAAGATATTTGGCAATTATATCTGCAGGTCAAAGCTCAGGTGAAACAAGAGGAAATCCTCAAAAATAAAAATGCACAATTCAATTAGAAAAACTATTAGAATATTTGAACATAACATAAAAAATATACATAAGTCAAAATTATAACCAAGGAACACTTTCAGGAGATGACCAAATATATACAAAATACGTTGTTGAAAAAGGATAAACATTCTTTATATATTTATTGTTACTATAATATAATTTTTAGGAAACATGTTCATAAAACACTTACTTAGATTTAATTTTCAGAAGACTAATTAACCAGTGTTTACGGTCATATGACGGGCAGTCAGCTGATAACAAATATTTGGATTTTAATGTGCTTATTAGAAGTCTATTTGCTGGTCATAAGGCTGGGTATTCTTATAAAGTTTTTCAGGATGGAGACTCTTGTCGCACATGACGATCAATTAATAAACAGGTCGGTAGGACAAGGAAAAGTAAATCTAAGACTACACTTACTTATAATTACGTGGGTTCTTGTGTTATTGTTGAAATTTTTAACAATTATTTCTCTAGGCAGGGTGTTAGTTCTACCAACATTGAAGTTCAAGATAAGCCTGTAGCTCAGTCTCTTTATCTTGCTTCTAAGACCGAAATTCCTGTAGCCATTAAGGCACTCTCGAGTGCTTTATCTGCTGGATGGAATGTTGTATTACCCTCCGTGGTTAAACTTACTTGAGATCCAGTTACTGACCCATTAATTAAGCTTGTGAATAACATATGTATTAGTGGAAAATTTCCTAAAGTTCTTCCAGTTATTAATATCATGCCAATTTACAAAAGTGGTGATCCTGACTGGGTGGAAAGTTATCGGCCTATTTCTACCTTGTCTGCGTTTACTCGTATTGTTAGACACTTTTTTGTAAAATCGTATCATTGAGTTGTTTTTTTTCAAAGCAATAAGGTCAAAAGTAATTTGCAATTTGATTTAAGTAGACATAAATCTACTGAAAAGTGTCTATTGGTAATAACCACAAAACTTATTAAGACTTATGAAGCCAAGGGATTTGATTTTGTTTTTTTTAATATGGTAGATATTCCTAAGGCATTTGACATTAAAAAATTACACAATATTGCTTTATAAATATAATCGTTATGTCCTACGCAGTATTATTTATAATATTCTTAAAACATATCTGATTAATAGGCAGTTTTGCATTACAGTTAACGCTATAAAGGTTTGTTTGTTTGTTTTGGAATTTCGAGGGCTATCTGCGCTAGCCGTCCCTAATTTAGCAGTGTAAGACTAGAGGGAAGGCAGCTAGTCATCACCACCCACCGCCAACTCTTGGGCAACTCTTTTACCAACGTATAGTGGGATTGACCATTACCTTATAACGCCCCCACGGCTGAAAGGGCGGGCAAGATTGGTGTGACGGGGATTCGAACTCGCGACCCTCAGATTGCGAGTCGAGTGCCGTAACCACCTGGCCATGCTGGGCCGGTATAAAGGTTCCTCAATTTTTAGGTCCCGTTTGTTCACTATTTATGTAAACGGTATGTTCAAGTATCACTTGTAATCTGTGTGCCGCCGATATGGCTCTTATTATTGAGGCAGTTACCTTTGCTGATTGTTGTAGAATTGTGAACAGTGCATTGTTATTTATTAAAGCTTGGGTTTTTGCAAATGCTTAGCTCTGAATATTAGTAATTCTCAATATGTGATTATATCCAAGGAACCGGTAAATTAGGATTTGAGTGTTAATGGTATCCCTCTGCCTAAGGTCGATTAAGTAAAGGTTCTATTAGTGATTATTTAAAAAAATATATTACATAAGATGAAGAAATCGTAATGATTTGTAATAAGTTTGCAAGAATGGTCTATATTATGACGAGGTTTAGGAAGGTTTTTCCGTTTCGGTTGCTCTATCAGACCTATTATGTCATTTTCTTTAGTGAAATTACTTATTACGTTATTAATGTTACTTATTACCACCGAAGATGGACGGAGGTTCTGTTTTCACCACTGGTGTGTGTGTATGTTTGTCATTAAGTTGGTATACCTTTGGACTATGACTCAAATTAGAAGTGAGTAGTTTTTGAAGGGTCAAGGTAACAACAAGGTCAAGAAAATCCAAAAAATCCCTATTTGTTAACCTGAGGATATATTTTTCACATTATTTTTGCTCTTAACTCAGTCAATAATGATTGGATTTTGATGAAACTTGATGGACATATGTAAAATAATATTCCTTATTGTCCTACCAAAAATAGTTCTTGTCCGTTAATACGGACACATTTTCGTATTTTTTGAGAGCCGAATATGATCAACGCTGCGCGGCGGAGGTATGCGCTCGTCTGAGTGCCCCTCTAGTTAGGCCTGTGTCTCCTGTTTCATCTGTGTTTCTAAGAATGTCAGCATTTAAATCCTTATCAGAACTTATTAATTATTCTTAGTGATTTTTTTTTGTCACATCAACTTATCTTACTGTCCAAGAAGTATATTTATGCTATTTAGCTCCTGTTATTTTAAGTTGTTTTAGTTTAGATGATATTGGTTTACCCCTAGTTTTAAGTTGTTTAAATTAAAAGTCTGTAATTAAGTGTGTTTTTTTTAAATCTCTATATTTGGTTTAACTATTGTATAAGTCCTTATATTTTAGGTTACTTATCCTTTTGACTGTAAATTTGTTAATAAAGTGTATAAGTGTAAGTGCACAAAGTGGTTTAATGATAAACATAACTTTTCTTGAACCCATTGACTTATCCATTTTTGATTAAGTGTTCGTTGAATTGAACGTTTTATGTGCATTTAAATTACAACAAGAACTCACCCCTTGTGTGCTATATGCCCTATTGAGTTAAACTACATATTGTTACGTCTCCGTTTGTTAATTGATTTTTCCGTAACTTCGTTCCGACGAAATTTTAACGACACAAGTCTTTACTTAATAAAACTGGTTTATTCTTTCCGAATATAACTTTACCAATACACTCAACTTCAACAATCGCGCTAAACAAAC
>NW_013667192.1:260010-261751 GCF_000517525.1 Limulus polyphemus
TTCTTCTTGTTTCTTTTCTCGTTCTTCTTGTTTCTTTTCTTGTTTTTGTATTGCTGCCATCAAATCTGCTAAGCTGTAGTTTGATTTTCCGCCTCTCGTTTCCATTTTTTTTCATCCCACTTCTGACACCAATTTGTTACGTCTCCGTTTGTTAATTGATTTTTCCGTAACTTCGTTCCGACGAAATTTTAACGACACAAGTCTTTACTTAATAAAACTGGTTTATTCTTTCCGAATATAACTTTACCAATACACTCAACTTCAACAATCGCGCTAAACAAACACTATAACAACGAACGTCAATATTACTTCTGACTGCAGTTCAATTACTCACTATCTATACACACATTACATTCCTCTCTTTTATGTACCCGACTACCCTATATCTAGCAAACACTAGAGCATTCGCCAAAGTACAGGATAGTTCTAGAAAGTAGAAGGCGTGAGAATCACGTGATCTCGATGACGCAACAATATATTTGCATTTTGTTTTACTTAAGACTAATACGTCTGTTATTTTTTGTTTATTATTTTTTCTATCATGAAATATTAGGTTCGGAAACAGTAATAATTAATTAGTAAAATTAATGTTCAAAAAATTCCAAAACAAATTTCACATACTATTTCAATCTTTGATATACTGGTAAATTTACATATCTGATTTGGAGTATTTAACTGAATTTTGCAAAATAGAAATATGCTTTGGTGATTGATTTTATCATAGAAACGCAAATTAAACATAAAATAATAGAATGTACCTCTTTCGAATGCGATAAATATTCCAACGAATTTTAAGGTTTTCCCATCGTAAACATTGTATACAGAATTATTCTTCAACTCCACACTTTTTTTTGGTGATACGTCTTATTTGCATTTATTTTAAAGAAACTATTTATAAGCTGTTTTTGGTTGTTACATTGAATAAATAATCACTTCCAATTATCCTGCTTAAAGTAATCTCTGATAACTTACATATCACAAGTTTCTGCAGTTTTCGACTGTAAGATTCTAAATCTAATATAGAAAGTTTCCGTTTCAAGTGTATTTCTAGGAAACATAAAAACGGCTTTTAACAAAAATCCTCAACTGCCCAATTTGCTCCTGGATAACTTTTACCGGGATGCAATTCAAGACTGCCAGAAATCCTGGCGCCATGTTGTTGCTACTTCTGTGAATTTAGGAATTCCAACTCCAGCTTTTAGTTCAGCACTGGCTTTTTATGACAGACATCGTTCAGAAAGACTACCAGCAAACCTTATTCAAGTAGGCTTAATTTAACATTAAATATTATAACACTGAAATTGTAACTATTTTGTTTCTGTTACAGTTGTTTATTCAGCTCACTGTATAGGGTTTTTCAAAAGGTATGTCTTGTAAAACAATGTGTGTTCCAGTAACATTCACTTATTGAGACCTCTTAGGTGAAATGTTCATGCAACAACTGGCATATCTTTTTATGTTTTGGAATATCTTAGAATCTACTCAATCAAATTGATTTGTAGGTTTATAACGCTAAAATATATATACGATGTCTCAATGTTGCGATACCTATTAATAATGTACAAGCGTATATTATGCTCCGATGTTTTTGCAGTCTACGACTATAACACATGGGCAAAACATTAAATTGGGAGAACAAAATAAGTTTATGGAGAGAGTTATTTCGTGTTTTTAAGCAAATACTCTGTTGCGTGTTTTAAATGCTCAAAATAATATCCATTCCTGTTTACATATTGTTGCG